>NC_057813.1:527296490-527438606 GCF_018294505.1 Triticum aestivum | reverse complement strand
AAATATTTTCAAATAACAAATTTGAACATATTTTTTTTAAAAAATATTACTATTTTTATAAAAAAATATTACTATTATGATTTAAACAAGTTTGAACATATTTAAACACAAATAAATATCAAACAACATTTTAAATGCATAAAAACAAAAATTAGGGAGCCTGGGAATCGAACATATGGGGTACTTGAGACTAATGCATGGGCCGGGGTATCTTAGTACTTAGTTAAGTAGGATCAACTGCCCCTTTATTCTTGTTGCATTAAACCATAGGTGGCAATAGAGCCAAGTGATTAGGCCCAACTTAGAATTCTCCTTAGCATCGATAAACCCTAGATGATAAACCCAACATACGTGGCAATAGAGCCAAGTGATTAGTGCCAAGTTATTAGGCCCAACCTAGGATGCCTCGGCGTCGACAGACCCTAAATGATGAAACCTTGGCTTCTATAGGGTGCCTCGGTGTTGATGAGAACTTAAATGGTGTATGCTTAGGCTTTTAGGGTGCCTCGGCGTTGACAAACCCTAAATGATAAAAGCTTAGCTTTTAGGATGCCTCGGTGTCGACAAACCCTAAATGATGAGACCATGATCTTGTTCCTTGACAATAACCAACTTTTTGACCAAACTTTTTTCCTATTTAGAGCGAAACATGGCCAACAACGATGAGGCCAGAGGTTCGGGCGGCAAGCAATTCTGGGAGCTGTCCCAAGAGATGGAGGAACAACCTCACCGCTATGAGGATGCCGCGGAAGACACCGATCATGACTACACAACCCCTAGTGGCGTCGGGGATGACACCACTGATGGTGCCGTTGAGATGCCACCACTGATGATGGCGGAGCACACACACATGGCAGCCAACCTAAGAAGCAATGGAAGGACCGACGCCCGAATGTGCTTCGCACCCTCAAGGAGGAATTTACTCAAGTGGACTCTGACGGGCATCCAACGGAGCCCAAACATATAGTCAAGGGGTACTTGGTTCAGATCGGGTGCATTCTCCGGAGCACCGTCTCGATCAATACCGAGAACCTTAGGCATAAGGACCGAGGGAATTTGCGCAACCTCCTCTTCACGAAGCTGCACGAACGATACAAGTTCCCCGCTGAATTTGAAAACACACGCCTCTCTGGGAATAAAGTGAACAGTGCCGCCCTCACGAGGATGAGCACGGCCCTGTCTACTTGGAGAAGCGCGGTGAAGAGAATGATTGAGAAAGGTGATAGTTATGAGAAGATCAAGGCGAAAAATCCTTCGATCAGCGAAGATGACTACAAGGAGTTCAAGATCAAGTGCGAGGGCAGTGCAACCTCCGAATCAAGTCAGTGGGGGAAAGAAATGCGGGAGTTGAACTTAGGGGAACACAAACTCGGCCCCGGCGGTTACAGAGTGGCGGAGCCAATATGGGACAAGGAGGACGCGGAGCGTGCCGAGCAAGGCCTACCGCCCCGCTTCGAGAAATACAGCGGTGACAAGCAGACCAGGAACTTTGTCAGGGCCCGGTACAAGGAGGACCCGATAACAAAGGAGCTTACCACGGATCCAAAGACCAGGGCGCTTGAGCTTGTTCTGGAAAAGGAGACTAAAAGCAGTAGCGCGGGGTCGTCTCGGAGCACCCCTGCTTGGGACGGCACTCTAAATAGAGTGTTGAACGTAATGAAAAACAAGGATAAACTCAGTAAGCCGTCGTCAGCTGGTCGTGTGGCCGGGAAAGGCTTGTCCACAAAATGGTCGTCATACTATACCGCTGGTGGGCGAAAGGAGAAAAAGACCAGCTCGGAAAGCCAGTCGCGCGAGGTTGAAGAACTCAAGGCACAAGTGGCGCGGATTCCGGAGATTATCCAAGAGCAAGTGCAACAACAACTGGGAACGACGCTCACCTGCATTATGCCTACCTTGATTCATGGGCTGACGACATGGATTGCGGGTGGCCAACAGGGGCCGCCCCCGATTCCCAGCTTCACGGCCAGCAACTCGCACAACGCGCAGGCGGCGCCATTGGTGTCTCCGGCGGTGCCATTGGTGTCATTGGCGGTGGCGGTATTGGTGTCTCCGGCGCCGGCACGGGCATTGGAGCTTAATGCACCCGAGTGTACGCCGGCCGGCACCTCGCCAGCAAGCGGCCCCTCCGTCAGTTGCACGCCCGCCGTTGGCGGTGCCTCGACATTAGCCGAGCTCGACGCCATCATCACGGTAACTAATTAAGCCTCTCGGCCGAGGACTTCATCTCCTTTTGCCTTTGACTGGGCATCCCTGACGCCCTACATGTTTTCGCAGGGCGCCGCCGACGTTCCGTGCACTCTCCTGCACTTCGTGAACAATGAGTTGGTCGATGTCGCCAAGGGCAACATCGTTCAACCGGGCAATCCCGTGTTCCATGGTAAACCGATGCCACCCACCATGTATAGGGTTCAACTGGTTCGGGTGCTGCCAGGCTGCGACGAGTTGTTACCTCTGATTCAACCCGCCGGGGCCGACGAAGAAGATCTGATGACCCTCAGCGCCTGCCTAAGCTGGCCCCTGCTTTGGCCGAAGAGCTAGATTCGTTTGGGGGCTGGGGACACCACCCCACAGACAAGACCGCCAGTCGTGCCGGCGCCGCACCATGGCAAGAACGCCGCAACGCTACCGAACATGCCGGACATCCCTATGGCACAGGATCCGGACATGCATATGGCACAGGATCCGGACGATGACGACAACGACGATGGTACATTTACCAACGTTGATAAGTACTTTGCCAAACATGGGTACGGTGACGAGTTCGGCGGGCCTCCTTCTCAAGAACCCAACCAAGACGACCGCGATCTAGCTTGTACGGCGGAGAAATCCAATTGCAACAGGCGTTGTCTGACGTTCAGTTCTCAGGAGACGCCTCCAGCTCCCGCCTCCACCGAGCCTCAGATAGCTGAGGTGCGAAATATTATCAGCCCCAACACGCTCAAGAAGGTGGTATGTGAGCAGAACTCGGTCCCATTACAACAGATCAAGAAGAAGGGACGGAAACGAAAGACTGCCAAGGGCGCCGGTGCAAGCCAGCCGGCACTGAGTATGATCCGTGCTCAGGACGGGCCACCTTCACCTCAGGATATCTCGAGGAGGGTGCATGTGGCGGGTAGGGTGATGCTACCAACAAATATGCTCAATGCTGCAACCGGTGCTATGCGGAGTTTGCATGACAGCGTTCTTTCTTTGGAGAAGCGGCGTCTCTCCCAGAAAGATGTGGCATACCCGGTTTTCGTGGCCAAGGTGCCAGAGGGCAAGGGCTTTGTGGATGGCGCCATCGTGGGTACGATCGTCCTGCGGTTTGTGACATCTTTGCTATGTTTAATCTTCATCCGCTGCACTACACCTTTGTTCAGCTGTTTTCGCTGAGTATGCAGATGCGGATCATTCAAGACAAGACCCCGGACATCGTGATAGTCGACCCCTTCTACATGCGTGCCAAGATCTTGGGCAACGCTGGGGACTAGCAAGTCGCAAGTTCACACCTCGAAGGCGTCATCCTGGCAAACCCAGATAAGGATAACTTCCTCGTGCCTTACTTTCCCGAGTAAGTCATCCCCTCACCGCCCCGTAACATATGATTTCTTAGATTTCGATCATTCTTTTTTTCTAACATTCCGTGTCCTGTGCAGTGACACACATTGCACACTCATCCTCTTAAGCTCGAAATATTCCACGGCCACGTATTTCGACCCAGACCGTGACTCCAAGATAGACTACACAAATATCAAGAAAGTTCTTGATGATGCTCTCCCCGGCTACGCCACATCTGGAGGCACCTTTAAGAGGCCAGTTCGTAGGTACGGCAGGCACGTGTTCACCCACAATACGACGCTCCCCTGCGTCAAGCAGATGCCTGGCGGTCAGAAGGATGCCTACTACGCCCTCCATCACATGAGGGCGATCGTACAGGACCATAATCACCTTCTGCTACCAAATAATGTCAAAGATTGGGCCGCAAGCTTGGCGGCAATCCAGGACGCAGACCTCCGACAAGAATTCTTTCGCATCTAGTCAGAGTTTGCAGAAATCATCCATCAAGATGTCCTTCGTACCCCGGGGCAGTTCTACCTCAGAGAGCAACCGTCCAACAGTGAGATAGACACAACACTTCAAATCCAGGCTGACAACGCCCGCGACTTCATGACCATCATGAAAGACGGCGGTTTCATCCACGCTCCGGTCCCATGAGTCGAGTCGAAAGTAGTGATGCTATTTGTAGTTCTGAAACATCGATTAGCTCATGTTGTAATTAAACTTTAATGAACTTGTATGTCTCTTTGGTTTGGACAGTTGTTCAACTTAGATGTAATCGATGCTATTTATTAGTAGGACCATGAATCGTGCTATTAATGTCTTGCTTTTCTCCTCCGATCCTTTTGTTGCATACTTATATATTTCTTATGTATTGTCTGTTGTCTGGCTTGTGCATAGAGATGCCGTCGTATGTCGTGTACAAGGGTAAGGTTCCCGGAATCTACGACGACTGGGAGGAGTGTTGGAGACAGGTTCACCGTTTCAGCGGTAACAGTTATAAAGGGTACATCACTAGGGCGGAGGCGGAATCTAGATACGCCCGCTATCTAGCGGGAGAGAGGAGGGAGCGTTGGAGGAACTGGGTGAAGACCAGTTTCATCGCGATGATGCTCATCGTGATGACCGCAGCTCTCTTCTATATGATGGTAGTTTAGATGATCTATATCGACTTGTAATGTGAAGACAAACTCGCTACTCCCGGTTTCCGAGACTTGTAATGTTCTATCTTCGTTCGGTCTTTTGTACTCGGAGACTAATATGATGAATTGTATTCGGAGACTTACCTTCTATTGTATTCGATGAATCTGTTGTTGCTGTGTGGTGCTGTCTATATTCTCTCAAATAATATATTTTGCAACCTGTGAAAAAATCAGAAAAAACAAAACAAAACAAAACTAATATTAATAGTAATGGCGCACCACACAAGACACTAATGGCGCACTGTTATAATCACACTAATGGCGCATCACCCACTGGTGCGCCATTAGTAAGCCAAAGCACATGGGTACATATGGCCCCCTGGGAGGCATTCTAATGGCGCATTGTAGGCTATACTAATGGCGCACTGCCTGGTGCGCCATTAGAACACCAGATACTAATGGCGCACCAGAGGTGCGCCATTAGAATTTAATTCTAATGGCGTGATGCTACTGGCGCACCGGTAGTGCGCCATTAGTAGACAAAACTGGTGCGCACTAGCATGCCTTTTCCTGGTAGTGCCAGCTCGAACGCCCACTGCCGCTCCAGATGATCCCTCTCGAAGTGGTGGTTCTCCTCCTAGATCTCCTGATTCCTCGCCTCTAAGGCAGCGTGTTCCGCGGCAACGGCGGCGGTAAGGCTCTTTGCATGCTCGACAAGGCGCTCCTCCTCCTCCGGCAGGAACTCGGTGTAGCGCGCAAGGTCGCTGACGCACGTGTCGGCATCAACCTCCGCCTCCCGCCTTCGGGCGGCGGTGGCAGAGCAGGTGATGGCCACGACCACCACCTCCCGCCTTCGGGCCGCGGTGGCGGAGCAGGTGATGGCCACGGTGGCCGGCAGTGCGGTGGCAGCCACGACGGCCACCTCCCGCCTTCGGGCCATGACAGCGGAGCTTGCGATGACCCTGGCTTTCGACGGTGTGTGGCGGCAACGGCGGCTGATGTCTACTACACAACCTTCTTCTTGTAGACGTTGTTGGGCCTGCAAGTGCACAGGTTTGTAGGACAGTAGCAAATTTCCCTCAAGTGGATAACCTAAGGTTTATCAATCCGTAGGAGGCGTAGGATGAACATGGTCTCTCTCAAACAACCCTGCAACCAAATAACAAAGAGTCTCTTGTGTCCCCAACACACCCAATACAATGGTAAATTGTATAGGTGCACTAGTTCGGCGAAGAGATGAAGATACAAGTGCAAAATAGATAGTAGATATAGGTATTTGTAATCTGAAATAATAAAAACAGCAAGGTAACAAGTGGTAAAAGTAAGCATGAACGGTATTGCAATGGTAGGAAACAAGGCCTAGGGTCCATACTTTCACTAGTGCAAGTTCTCTCAACAATAATAACATAGATAGATCATATAACAAGCCCTCAACATGCAACAAAGAGTCACTCCAAAGCAACTAATAGCGGAGAACGAATGAAGAGATTATGGTAGGGTACGAAACCACCTCAAAGTTATTCTTTCGGATCGATCTATAAAAGAGTTCGTACTAGAATAACACCTTAAGACACAAATCAACCAAAACACTAATGTCACCTAGATACTCCATTGTATCTCAAGCATCTGTGGGCATGATTATATGATATGCATCACACAATCTCAGCTTTATCCAACCAACATAAAAGTACTTCAAAAAGTGCCCCAAAGCTACTACCGGAGAGTCAAGAACGTGTGCCAACCCCTATGCATAGGTTCCTAATGTCACGAAACCCGCAAGTTGATCACCAAAACATACATCAAGTGGCAAATGATATCCCATTGTCACCACAGATAATCACGGCAAGACATACATCAAGTGTTCTCATAAAAGACTCAATCCGATAAGATAACTTCAAAGGGGAAACTCAATTCATCACAAGAGAGTAGAGGGGGAGAGACATCATAAGATCCAACTACAATTGCAAAGCTCGGGATACATCAAGATCGTGCCATAGAGGGAACACGAGAGAGAACACGAGAGAGAGAGAGATCAAACACATAGCTACTGGTACATACCCTCAGCCCCGAGGTTGAACTACTCCCTCCTCGTCATGGAGAGCGCCGGGATGATGAAGATGGCCACCGGTGATGGGATCCCCCTCCGGCAGGGTGCCGGAACAGGGTCCCGATTGGTTTTTGGTGGCTACAGAGGCTTGCGGCGGCGGAACTCCCGGTCTATCTTCTGTTCTGGAAGTTTTAGGGGACGTAGGTATATATGGGTGCAAGGGGTACGTCGGAGGAGCTACGGGGGCCCCACGAGGCAGGGGGCGCGTCCCCCACCCTCGTGGGTAGCCCGTATCTCCCCTGACGTGCACTCCAAGTTCCCTGGGTTGCTTTCCTTCCAAAAATAACTTCTCTAGTTGATTTCGTTCCGTTTTGACTCCGTCTGATATTCCTTTTCCTCGAAACACTGAAATAGGCATAAAACAACAAATCTAGGCTGGGCCTCCGGTTAATAGGTTAGTCCCAAAAATAATATAAAAGTGGATAACAAAGCCCAATATTGCCTAAAACAGTAGATAAAGTAGCATGGGGCAATCAAAAATTATAGATACGTTGGAGACATATCAGCGGCCGGCAACAGCTGCCGACGGGCACCGGCGGCGGAGCGTGTGGTGGGTGTTCTGCGCAAACCCAACAGGGATGCCACGCGCACTACACTACGCCGGGGACTGTGCCGCCACCACGGTGTAGCCTCCCAGCTGGAGCTGTTGTCTGATGACGGCAGAGTGGCTGAGCGACCACGACGGACCGGTGCCATTGGCGATTGTGGGAGAAGCACACGAGATAAGCTACAGGGAGGGAGGGGAAATGCGACATAGGACTCGTCGGCCATGAGGGTTTTTATAGCAGGCCGGTAAGCATTGGGATTTTGGGGGATTACAGCCAGTAGGGCGGGAAGCTTGCACGGGAACCTGCGAGGTTGCGCGGGAACGGGCTCACCAACGATTCGTTGGCGCCACCGTTTGGCCAAAAGAACGCTCCCGCGCGCTGCGCAAGCTTTCTTTGTAAGCCGTCTGCGGCAGCGGGGTGACAAGACGTGCGAGAGGAGGACGAAAGAACACATACACATATGGTTAATAAAAAAACATTTGCGATTGAATTACCTACTATACACCCGTCCTGGTTTATAAGTAAGATTTAACTAATAAAATACGAATGCTTGTCACCAAAGATTATATAGTTGGATTCGTATTTGAACAGAGTTTCCAATTATATAATTTTTATAACATGCATTAACATTTTGTTGGTTAAATTTGAGGGCAAAGTATGGCACATAGTATAAAGGGGACTATAGACCAAGATGGAGGTAGTAGCACACGGCCGCTCTCTATGCAGCGACGCAAGTGTCGGCCGGCTTGTAGGCGACCATTTCCTGCGTGTTCAACTGCTCTATGTGTGTGGTTGCTTGCAGTTGAGGCGGCCACGGTGCGCTTTGCTCGCGTCCCGCCGTGCATGCTCTGCCCTCTCGCGTCCCTCTGGGTTCTCTGCCCTCGTCCCTCCACGTGTGCTGCCAGTTTTTGGGGCCGGCGCACGATCACGCACGTTCGTGTGCATGCGGTTGCGCCAGGCGCGGCTCCACAATACAGTTACCCGATGCAAAAACTGCCATGCGGACGCGTCAAGAATCCAGGCCGCCCGGCCCCCATTTATTCCTGCAGCCATTTACCTTCATCTCTCGCATCACATGACACAATAAGCACCTCCACGACAACACATACAGAAAGGACATCCAGCGGTTCCAATGGCGATCCAAGTGGCTCCAAGGGCGCTCCCGGCATCTGACAACAACAACGGCGAGCAGTTCACCATGCATCATGTAGTGGACACCCACACGAGGGGGAAGGCCCTCTCGGTGGTGTACACAAACAATCTGGTATCGGTGGAGAGCTCCATCCAAACTATGGAGCAGTTCCTTGCCGAGGACAAGTACCAAGTGGTCGGCATCGACCTCGAGTACACCACCGGTCGTGCCGGCCATGATCAGAAGGTTGTCATCGCCCAGTTGTGCGTGCGACATGACGTCCCCGTCTACCACTACCACCTGGCCACAAGGCCTTGCGAGCGTTTCTCTAGTTTTATCAAGAGCTCTGACTACAAGTTCGCTGCGGTGGACACCACCAACGGTCTAAAAGCGCTCAAGGTTTCGGGCTTGAAATGCCCAAATCTTGTCAACATCCAGGACCACTACAAGGTCTAGGGCAGCGCCAAGAACAAACTGAACTCCCTGGTTGACCTCGCCTCGGCCATCATCGACCCCTACTACAAGAAGATGAAAGATGAGAGCTAGAAGGACAAGGACACCTGGCATAGTGTTTGGCATAAGAGACTGGATGAAGAACACGTCAAGTATGCGGCCAATGACGCATACACAAGCTACGAGATGTACAAGCGGATCATTGACATGAGGAAGTGTCTTGTTCATGACCGAGCTGAGGGATCGAGCCATAGAGCAGTGGTGGGAGCGTCACAAGAAGTAGATGACTAGACGATCGTTTCTCCTACTTTAGAATGCATGCAATTATTTATTGAGTGTGTGTGAATGATCTGTATAGTCACTTATGTAATTGGATGTTTATTTCAGTTATACACACACACACACATGTTATTCTTCTGTAGACAGAGAAAATCACACGGCTTATTAGTAGAAATCGTCTGTGTTATTATTGGTCTTCGCACACATTTCTTATCACAGACCTGTTTGCCGCGTATCACACACATATTGTTCAGTTGAACCGTTTCCATTATGTTGTGCAATAAAGACTGCAAAGAGGGACCTACAGCAGCAAGGACCAGCTTCCCTACCGATAGATCATCTAACAGAACTCCCAAGTGTGCTGAGGCTGGAGTAGTCATGAGATGGGTGACCGGATGGGAAGTGGACTAAATATTAACTAGTTGGATGGGCAAGTGCAAAGGTTTATTATACACCTTTGTATTATAAACCTTTGTACTGACCCATCCCATCTAGTTAATATCGAGGTCTTTGTTTTGTAACTTTTGACATTTTTTGTTTTTTGAACACATGTTGATTGGCTTGAAGAAGGTCTAGCTCATTACTTTTTGATAATTGTTTATACACAAGCAACTAGTTTGCATTTTTCAAAGTTTTTTGTCCGAACATAATTGCACACGAACTTACTATAGTAACCATGTGTGTTATAATTTCTCATCGCAAACAGTTCATCCGAGTGGGTTGTTTGCCGCGTATCACACACATCTGGTTTACACTAATTGTTTGTGTTCTTTTGGTTGATCACAAATGCCGCCTATCACACACATCTTGTTAAGATGAATCGTTTCCGTTCTCTTGCCTAATCAAAAATAGTTTGTCCGAGTGAACCATATGCCGTATATCACACACACCTTGATCTGGCTGACGTTTCTGTTGCATTCCCTAATAGCACACAATTCATCAGAGGGAACTGTATGTTGTATATCGCACACACATTGATATGGCTGCCTGTTTATGTTGTTCTTCCTCATCGCAAACAGTTCTTCTGGATCAACCATATGCCCTGCATCGCACACACAACTAAAATCGGAACCGTGTTTGATGCATCGGTCATCGCAAATGTTTTGGACATTTTTTACGGTTCTCTGACACCACCGTTTGCGATTATTGCATCGCACACAGTTTCCCGAAGGGTCTCTGATCGTAGTGTCGCGTTAGCACCATCCTGCAGTAGTGGCTTCTTCTCTCTTTTTGATCTTCAATACGATGTTCTCCTCGATGTTGTTGGAGATTTATTTGATGTAATGACTTTTTGCGGTGTGTTTGTTGGGATCTGATGAATTGTGAGTTTATGATCAATTCTATCTATGAATATTATTTGAGTCTTCTTTGACCTAATTTATGCATGATCTTTATAGCCTCATATTTCTTCTTCGAAACTTTGGTTTGGTTTGGCCAACTAGATTGATTTTTCTTGCAATGAGAAGAGGTGCTTTGTGATGGGTTCGATCATGCAGTGCTCATTCTCAGTGACAGAAGGATACATGGATGCACGTATCGTTGCTACCAAGGATAAAAATATGGGGTTTATTCCTACATGAATATATCTTGTCTACATCATGTCATCATTCTTATTGCATTACTCCATTTTTCCATGAACTTAATACACTAGATGCATGCTGGATAGCGGTCGATGTGTGGATTAATAGTAGTAGATGCAGGCATGAGTCGGTCTAGTAATCTTGGATGTGATGCCTATATACATGATCATTGCCTTGGATATCGTCATGATTATTTGTTTTTCTATCAATTGCCCAAAAGTAATTTGTTTACCCACCGTATGCTATTTTCTCGAGAGAAGCCACTAGTGAAATCTACATCCCCCGGGTCTATTTCCTATCATATTATTTTTAGATATATTTATCCAAAAAACCAAAAATACCTTGCTGCACTTTTTCTTTACTTATTTTATTTTGTGTTTTTGTTAGATCTATTTATCCAATCTCATACAATTTAATCTATCTCAATACCGAGGAGGGGTTGACAACCCCTCTTACGCGTTGGGTTGCAGGTATTTGTTATTTGTGTGCAGGTGTTGTAAACATAGTGTTGCTTGGTTCTCCTACTAGATTGATAATCTTGGTTTCATAACTGAGGGAAATACTTACCGTTGTTGTGTTGCATCATCCTCTCCTCTTCGAGGAAATACCAACGCAGATACAAGCAATCCGGATGGAAAAGAACCGGATCGTGAAGCAACCATGGAAGATGTTGCAATTCAGCGCTAAAGCATGTGACATTCTCTTCAATGGTTTGTTCCCCGAGGTGTTCAACAAGATTAGCCGCCTCAAGAATGCAAAGGAAATTTGGGATACTTTGGTTGATATGCATGAAGGTACCGAGTCTGTCAAGGAATCCAACTTGGATGTGCTTCAAAGTCAACTTGACAAGTTCAAGATGAAGGATGGTGAAGGAGTCACCAAAATGTACTCTAGGCTTGCTCTCATCAAAAATGAGATTGATGGATTAGGAAGTGAAGAGATGACTGGCAAATTCATCATCAAGAAGATCCTTAGAGCCTTGGATGGAAGATATGATACCGTATGCACATTGATCCAAATGATGCCCAAAGTCATTGGAAGAATTGCTGCTCATGAGATGTCATTCAAGGATAAGGAGGAGCTCGACAACAAGTCAACTGGTGCATAAAAAGCTTCAAGTGATGCTCCTACAACATCAAGTGAAAAGCTAGTATATCCAATGAGGAATAAAGCCTAATGGTGAAGAACTATAACAAATTATACAAGAATAGAAGCAAAGAAAGAAGATTCAACACAAGGCAATATGAGCAAAGATCATCAAGTCGTGACCATAATTGCTACAATTCTGGAAGACCCGGACACTACTCAAATGAGTGCACGATACCTCACAAGAAAAGACTCACCTAGAAGAAAGAGTAGAAGATATGAATCACCTC
The DNA here is from genome assembly GCF_018294505.1 of Triticum aestivum. Taxonomy (NCBI): domain Eukaryota; kingdom Viridiplantae; phylum Streptophyta; class Magnoliopsida; order Poales; family Poaceae; genus Triticum; species Triticum aestivum. The sequence goes on along the minus strand of NC_057813.1, from coordinate 527,426,449 downwards.
ATAGAGAGGAGGAGTAGAGATGATCGTTATGAATGAAGACCTTTTCGAAGAAACAATGAATCAAAAGGTACATACAAGTCAACCAAGAGCTATTCTAGAAGAAGACATCAAGCTCATGTTGGTGAATCAGTTTCTGGCTCGGACTCCAACAACAACTCCGAGAGAACTTATCACTTCGACTCTGACTATAGTCAAGATGAAGGTGTTGTCGGACTTGCTCTCGTATCCTCCAACTCCTGTGGCATATTTGATTCACCAAATTAAGGAATTGAAAGATGCTTCATGGCTAAAGGCCCCAAGGTATCACACCCCTAGTATCTTGATTGCAGTAATGATGATGATGATTTGCTAGGTGATGATGATTTGCTTGTTGATAAAACTAGTGATGTGAGCTATAATGAACTTGCTAGTAATCATGATAGTCAAGACGAAATGAATGACAATGATAAAAAGGAGATTGAGCGTCTAACTAAAGAACTAAACACTCTTAAGTTAGCTCATGAAACAACTCAAGAAGATCATAGAGAGCTTCTAAGAACTCATGAGAAGCTACGCTTCGATAAGCTAAGTTTAGATCAATGGCATGAGCTTCTAAAAGCAATCAATGATGGTCTTCCAAAGAAGAGTTCTTCTTACATTGTCAAACGCATCCTCTTGTCTACTTTTATACCACAAGTTAAATCTACTCAAGCTAGTAACAAGAGTAAGAAAGGTTCTACCTCTAGTAGCAACAATAGCAATGCTAAATCCAATATTGTTGCTTTTAATAGTTCTATTGATTCCACTAATGGTTCTCTTAGCCAAGTTACACTTGAGCAAGAACACAATCTATTTAAAGGGATTATAGGAAAAGGTGTCTACAACAGCCTCGCCCGAAGTAAGAAATTTGAGGAAATTTTACACAAGCAAGGAAGGCACTGTAAAAACCAAGGTATTGGTTTTGAACGAAGGTTCAATGCCAATGGAGTTGAGTGGGAAGAAAATCAATACCCCAAGACTAAGTTTGTTCCTCAACAAGATAAGTATGACCCCACTTCTTTTGAGGGAACACAAGCTCAGGATGATCTTCCACCACAAGACCACAAGCTAAAAGGCAAGGACAAGCTTCAAGAAGAGATTGACTCATTTGAAGAACCACCTCAAGCTTTGGTCAAATCGGTTCCCAAGACTTCAAAAAGTTCTACTTCATCAAGTGCTACTACAACTCCAAGGATTCCCATAAAATTCATGTTGGTCCCAAAGAAGAAGCACTAGGGAGTTCTTAAGGGTGATTCCGCCAATAAACTTCACTCATATTCATTTATGGCAAGAACTTGTGCAACCAATTTCGACATCTTGCATTAGTTCATGGAGTCACAAACCCTATTGTTGGTAAGACAAGGGACAAGGTATTAAATGCATTCATGGACATCATCATATGTGCATTTCACTCTATGTCTATAGATATACTTGTTTGTTCCTTGTGGGACTAACCCATGTAGGTATTGAAAGTGGAAAACTCCAAGGATTGCTCCCAATTCTTGATGGACTACATCAACATTGAGCATCCACATTCGCAACATCTACATGAAGTCATCATCGACAAAACCCAAGGTTAGTTCATCCCTCTTTGGGGGGATATCACATCTAGGGGGAGCTTTACTCTAAGACTTGACTCAAAGCAACTATAATGGTATGAACACATTAGTGCTTTATGTAAAAGTGGTAACCCCACTTGTGCTTAAACAATGAGTATGACCTATGATCAAGTGTTCTCATTTGGCTCCTAAGTCAATATACTCATATATAGATGACTATGTCATCACCCATTGTTTGATAGTTGCTAGTGTTGATTGTGCATGTTTGACACATATTTTATTTGCTATCTTATTGTGTGAGCATGTTGTTGGGGAACATAGTAATTTCAAAAAAAAACCTATGCACACGCAAAATCATGGTGATGCATAGCAACGAGAGGGGAGAGTATTGTCCATGTACCCTCGTAGACCGAAAGCGGAAGCATTAGCACAACGCGGCTGATGTAGTCGTACGTCTTCATGATCTGACCAATCAAGTACTAAACACACGGCACCTCCGAGTTCAGCACACATTCAGCTCGATGACGTCCCTCGAACTCCGATCCAGCCGAGCTTTGAGGGACAGTTCCGTCAGCACAACGGCGTGGTGACGATGATGATGTTCTACCGACGCAGGGCTTCACCTAAGCACTTCTATGATATTATCGAGATGGATTATGGTGGAGGAGGGCACCGCACATGGCTAAGAGATCCAAGGGATCAATTGTTGTGTCTATGGGGTGCCCCCCTCCTCCGTATATAAAGGAGTGGAGGAGGGGCCGGCCAAGGGGAGGAGGCGCGCCCAAGGGGGGAGTCCACCTCCCACCGGGAGTAAGACTCCTCATTTTCCTATTTGGAGAAGGAGAGGGAAGGAAGAGGAAGGAGGGAGGAAGGAAAGGGGGGGCGGCCCCCTTCCCAATTCGGATAGGGCTTGTGGGGGGGGCGCCCCCTCCCTTGCTCCTTTCCCCTCCTTTCCACTAAAGCCCATTAAGGCCCATATACCTCCGGGGGGGTTCCGATAACCTCCCGGAGCTCCGGTATTGTCCCAATCTCACCCGGAACCATTCCGGTGTCCAAATATAGTCGTCCAATATATCGATCTTTATGTCTCGACCATTTCGAGACTCCTCGTCATGTCCGTGATCACATCCGGGACTCCCAACTACCTTCGGTACATCAAAACACATAAACTCATAATATAACTGTCATCTAACTTTAAGCGTGCAGACCCTACGGGTTCGAGAACTATGTAGACATGACCGAGACACGTTTCCAGTCACTAACCAATAGCGGAACCTGGATGCTCATATTGGCTGCTACGCATTCTACGAAGATCTTTATCGGTCAAACTGCATAACAACACATGTTGTTCCCTTTGTCATCGGTATGTTACTTGCCCAAGATTCGATCGTTGGTATCTCAATACCTAGTTCAATCTCGTTACCGGCAAGTCTCTTTACTCATTATGTAATGCATCATCACGTAACTAACTCATTAGCTACATTGCTTGCAAGGCTTATAGTGATGTGCATTACCGAGAGGGCCCAGACATACCTCTCCGACAATCGGAGTGACAAATCCTAATCTCGAAATACGTCAACTCAACAAGTACCTTTGGAGACACCTGTAGAGCACCTTTATAATCACCCAGTTACATTGTGACGTTTGGTAGCACACAAAGTGTTCCTCCGGTAAACGGGAGTTACATAATCTCATAGTCATAGGAACATGTATAAGTCATGAAGAAAGGAATAGCAACATACTAAATGATCAAGCTCTAAGCAAACAGAATGGGTCAAGTCAATCACATCATTCTACGAATGATGTGATCCCGTTAATCAAATGATAACTCATGTCTATGGTTAGGAAACTTAACCATCTTTGATTCACGAGCTAGTCAAGTAGAGGCATACTAGTGACACTATGTTTGTCTATCTATTCACACATGTATTATGTTTCCGGGTAATACAATTCTAGCATGAATAATAAACATTTATCATGATATGAGGAAATAAATAATAACTTTATTATTGCCTCTAGGGCATATTTCCTTCAGTCTCCCACTTGCACTAGACTCAATAATCTAGATTACACAGTAATGATTCTAACACCCATGGAGCCTTGGTGCTGATCATGTTTTGCTCGTGGAAGAGGCTTAGTCAACGGGTCTGCAACATTCAGATCTGTATGTATTTTGCAAATCTCTATGTCTCCCAATTGGAATTGGTCCCGGATGGAATTGAAGCGTCTCTTGATGTGATTGGTTCTCTTGTGAAATCTGGATTCCTTTGCCAAGGCAATTGCACCAGTACTGTCACAAAATATTTTCGTTGCACCCGATGCACTAGGTATGACACCTAGATCGGATATGAACTCCTTCATCCAGACTCCTTCATTTGCTGCTTCCGAAGCAGCTATGTACTCCGCTTCACATGTAGATCCCGCCATGACGCTTTGTTTAGAACTGCACCAACTAACAAATCCACCGTTCAATATAAACACGTATCTGGTTTGTGATTTAGAATCGTCCGGATCAGTGTCGAATCTTGCATCGACGTAACCACTTACGACTAGCTCTTTGTCACCTCCATAAACAAGAAATATATCCTTAGTCCTTTTCAGGTATTTCAGGATGTTCTTGACCGCTGTCCAGTGATCCACTCCTGGATTACTTTGGTACCTCCCTGCTAAACTAATAGCAAGGCACACATCATGTCTTGTACACAGCATTGCATACATGATAGAGCCTATGGCTGAAGCATAGGGAACTTCTTTCATTTTCTCTCTATCTTCTGCAGTGGTCGGGCATTGAGTCTGACTCAATTTCACACATTGTATTACAGGCAAGAACCCTTTCTTTGCTTGATCCATTTTGAAATTTTTCAAAAATTTATCAAGGTATGTACTTTGTGAAAGTCCAATTAAGCGTCTTGATCTATCTCTATAGATCTTGATGCCTAATATATAAGCAGCTTCACTGAGGTCTTTCATTGAAAAACTTTTATTCAAGTATCCTTTTATGCTATCTAGAAATTCTATATCATTTCCAATCAATAATATGTCATCCACATATAATATTAGAAATGCTACAGGGCTCCCACTCACTTTCTTGTAAATACAGGCTTCTCCAAAAGTCTGTATCAAACCATATGCTTTGATCACACTATCAAAGCGTTTATTCCAACTCCGAGAGGCTTGCACCAATCCATAAATGGATCATTGGAGCTCGCACACTTTGTTAGCACCCTTTGGATCGACAAAACCATCTGGTTGCATCATATACAACTCTTCTTCCAGAAATCCATTCAGGAATGCAATTTTTACATCCATTTGCCAAATTTCATAATCACAAAATGCGGCAATTCCTCACATGATTCGGACAGACTTAAGCATCGCTACGGGTGAGAAAGTGTCACAGCCCCAGTTCAGCCCTTGCTTGACTTTGCTTGTTCATCATGCCATCATGTTTAAATTCCAAAGAAATTTGAAATGGGGATTGTTGAAACCCTAGCACCAAATGAAATTTAACTAGGTTCAATAAAAATATTTTCAATAACCCAGAGTGCCCTTTGGAAATGTTCAAAATTTCTGTTAAAGGTGAAAACCTCTTCCAAAAATGATGAACATATTTATAGGCTATTCCTGGATTTTTGAATTAAATTATATAGTATTTGCATTTGGGCATTTAATTGCTAATAATATTTTAAATGCTCAAATAATCACAAACTGAAATGTTTACTGTTGGAAATATTCCAAACAGTGGCCACAGTCAGTTAAATGATTTTTGGAAATGCTCTGGAATTTTTAATAAATCCAAACACAATTACAGAAAATAGGAAATAGTAATAAAAAAGGGAGAGAGAAAGGTTTACCTGACCTTACCTGGCAGCCCGCTGGCCGGCCCAGCACTGTGCTGGCCCGTGCCAGCCACCTGCTTCCTCCCGCCAGAGCAGGCAGGCAGCTGCCTGTCGGCCGCGCGCGCCGCCGTGCGCCACCTCCTGCTTACCTGCTCGCCGCTGGAGGCACCCGAGGGAGCCACGCACTTCCCCCCTCGTTCCCCACGACCTCTCTCACTCTCCCGTAGCTCTCCCTCGCTCCTCCCTCTCCTCTGCTCTCTCTCCCTCACGCGCCCGAATGGAGGCCGTCGCCGCCGACCAGCGCTCGCGCGGCCACAGCCACCGTCTCGTCTCCCCGACGCCTCCCAGAGCTCCGCCGGTCCTCCCTCGTCCTCCTCGTCGTCTCACGCGACCAGAAGAGCCCCGGAACGCCGCCCCCGACGTTTTCCCCCTCGCCGGCCGCCGAGGATCTTCTCCGTCGATTCGGCCACTCCGGCGCGCCCCCGAGCCCACTAACCCTCCCTGCAGCTCCGCGGTGAGCCCTCGACCCGATTCCCCCTCTCCCCGTGCCCCACCTCCCTCTCTAGCTAGCCCCACCACCTTGCCCGAGAATCCCTCGCCGCCGGCCATGGCGCCGTCGCGGCCACAGCCGTCACCGCTTGCTTATGAGCCCGCCAACGCGCTCAGCGCATCCGAAGGAGCTCAAATCACCCAACTGCTGCTCCTCCCGTGCTCTGTGGCATAGTTCCCGTCGATAGCCGAACTCCGGCGGCCGCAAAAGAGCTCGCCGCCGTTAACTCCGGCCACCCCAGCACCAAACACCGCCACCGTTGGATGCGCCACATCGCCAGCTACTCGTAGCACCCACCCGCGCATCAAACCGTGGCCGGAGCAGCGTTTCCGACGCCTTCCGCCGTTGCTGGCGTCGCCGGCGACAAGCCGCGGGTCAACTCCGGCGGGTTTGACCCGGGGTTTGACCCCCTGACGTGTGGGCCCAGGCGCCTGCTTAGTTAGTGCTAGGTTAGTTAGTGTTAACTAACTTAGTTAATTAGGTGAGCCACTGACATGCGGGCCCCGCCCGGCTAACTAAGTTAGTTAGGGCTAACTAACCTGGTTAGTTGACTGAGACACTGACGTGTGGACCCCACACGTCAGGTTTGACCCTGACCGACCCCTGTTGACTTGCTGACGTCATGGTGACGCACTGCTGACGCAGTAAATGTTTCTGGAATTTAGATAATTCTTAAATGATTTATTAATTCCAGAAAATAGCTAAAACTTCAATAAATCATAGAAAATTAACCGTAACTCCAAATTAAATAATTTATATATAAAAAATTATCAGAAAAATTCAAGGAATCCATCTGTACCATTTTCATGCATGTTAGAACAACTTATAGGTGCTGTTTAGCACAAATCAATTAAATGGCATTTGAATAATCACATATGGAGTTTGAATTTGAATCTTGTATTCAAACCAACTTCATTTAATCTGTTGCTAGTTGCATTAGCCCAAAACACATTCATTTTGCCATGTCATGATCATGCATCATATTGTGCATTGCATTGATTGTGTTCCCTTCTGTGTTGCCGGTATTTGTCCCCTCTCGATAGACGTGGTTTCGACGATGTGATCGTTGACACTGATGAAGACTCAATGTTATCTTCAGAAGTGCCAGGCAAGCAAAACCCCCTTGTTCATTCCGATACAATCCTACTCTCTCGCTCCTGCTCTCTTTTAATGCATTAGGACAACACCGATTCATCTGTTACTTGCTGCGGTAGTTGAACCCCTTTATCCTTTGCATGACCTGTCATTGCCACAGTAAATAGATGAAACCCACTAGCATGAGTAGGAGTTGTTTGAGCCCTGTTGTGCCTACTCATTCATGTTTGTTTGTCATGCCTGCTACTGCTTAGAGTCGAGTCAGGTCTGATTCATCCGGGATGAATCAGAGGTGTGTGAACATGTCCTACGGTGTGTGAGCTAAGCGTGTGAACACGATTTGGTAAAGGTAGCGGTGAGAGGCCATGTAGGAGTACATGGTGGGTTGTCTCATTGCAGCCGTCCTCAGGAACTGAGTTCTGTGTTTGTGATCCATGATTCAGCTACTACCACGCATTGGGCCTGAAACCAATGGACCCTCTCGGCTTCTTGATCACCCTTGTCCTCTGTCCAGGAGTTGCAAGTAGTTTCTGGTGTTTGTAGTATGCTGGAGGCCGTGGACAGCACTGACCGGAGGGGTGGGCTGTGATGCGGTAGGCACGTGGCACGCTGTACCGGGCGCCCGTTTGGTGTCTCGGGAACCCTGTTCACATCGTTTGGGGCTGTGAGTGAAACTCCGGCCGGATCTCCTCATGGATGGAACCCGAATAGGCGATAAACCTGGACTAGAGACTTGAGTGTTTAGGTAGGCCGTGGCCGACACCCACGTTGGGCTTCCGCTTGAAGGTTGCCGAGTACATGTCGTGTAAACGGCGGTAAGTGGTGAGAGCGTGTGTGAAGAAGTACACCCCTGCAGGGTTAACATCATCTATTCGAATAGCCGTGTCTGCGGTAAAGGACTTCTGGGTTGCTTATATCAGTTCATAGACAAGTGAAAGTGGATACCCTAAAATACGCAAGATAAGCGTGAGTGCTATGGATGGCGTCCTCGTAGGGAGACGGGAGCGGATCCATAGTGGTGTATTGATATGGTGAATATGTGGACTCGTGTGCGCCACCTCAAAAGAGTTACTTGCAGTCATAGTTCAGGATAGCCACCGAGTCAAAGCTGGCTTGCTGCAGTTAAACCCCACCATCCCCTTTGTTGATAATGATGCATATGTAGATAGTTCTGATGTAAGTCTTGCTGGGTACATTTGTACTCACGTTTGCCTATTTATGTTTTTGCAGAGAGACTTCGGTCTCGCTAGTAGTTCCGCGTGGACTTCGACGTTTAGCTTGTTACCTCAGCTACGATCTTGTGCCCTCGGCAGGATCTGGTAGATAGTCAGGCTTCTCAGCCTTTTTCATTTATAGATGTCTGTACTCAGACATGATAGCTTCCGCTTGTGCTTTGATTTGTATGCTCTGATTGTTGGGTCATGAGACCCCTGTTTGTAATATCTCGCTCCTCGGAGCCTAATGAATAAATACTTGAGTCGTAGAGTCATGTTGTGATGCCATGTTGTATTTGCACATATCGAGCATATTGTGTGTATGTTATTGAAATGCTTGATATGTGTGGGATCTGGCTATCTAGTTGTTTATCCTTAGTAGCCTCTCTTACCGGGAAATGTCTCCTAGTGTTTCCACTGAGCCATGGTAGCTTGCTACTGCTCCGGAACACTTAGGCTGGCCGGCATGTGTCCTTCTTCGTTCCTGTGTCTGTCCCTTCAGGGAAATGTCATGCGATGAATACCGGAGTCCTGTTAGCCCGCTACAGCCCGGTTCACCGGAGTCCTGCTAGCCCAGTGCTACAGCCTGGATTCACTCGCTGATGACCGACACGTTCGATGCTGGGTCATGGATGCCTGTCCCTATAAGTCTGTGTCACTTTGGGTTTACGACTAGCCATGTCAGCCCGGGCTCCTTATCATATGGATGCTAGCGACACTGTCATATACGTGTGCCAAAAGGCGCAAACGGTCCCGGGCAAAGGTAAGGCGACACCCGTGGGAATACCGTGCGTGAGGCCGCAAAGTGATATGAGGTGTTACCGGCTAGATCAATGTGACATCGAGTCGGGGTCCTGACAGCGTTGGTATCAGAGCTTGACTGCCTGTAGGATTACCAAGCCAAACTGGTCGAAGTTGAGTCTAGAAATTCTTTAGTTATATAAGGGAATTGATTGTGGGATGGAACGTAAGGCTCTTTTACTCCTTTACCTTATGCCCTTCTGATCTGAGTTATCTTATCTTTCCTACGGGGATTAAGAACTAGGCTATCTCTTCTTTCTAACAGGATCACGTGTTACTAATCCGTAGACTTATAAGATTGTTGGATTTAAGCTTGAGTTCAGTTCCTACTACCTCCATATGTTAATTGTTGATCTCGAAACCTTGATATTGTGCTTCTGAGTGGTTATGCCACCATTTTTGTCAATGTCTCAAGTCTTTTCTGAGCATTTACAGCCGTTATGCTGTCCGAGTCATTCCAGGTTTCTAAATAGTCTGATGCATTTGCAAAATCCTTTCCCTCTGGTTTCGATGCTCCTTTATGCCAGCTCAATCACACTAATTGTTGAGTTGAGGTATTCTACTGCCTCGACCTTTATGTTGGAATAATTATTATGACCCTAGGTGTCTCAGGGGATCATCTAGTAATTTAGCCATGATTTGTGTTCCCAGTGTGATGATTCTGGCCATCATTCTCGAAAGCATCCCGTGATGCTACTTAGTAATAGGTATTCTATTCCTGGGTTCTTGAACCCGAGATTCACTCTACTTACTTCATGTTGATAGTGTTTGCTAGTCCCTTTAGGATAGTAGTAACCTTTGCGATAGTCCTCGAGGTTCGTGGTACATCCTTCTTCCAATTACCATGAACCATTCTTGGCAGGAGTTCTTCTGAACCAAAAGATGACAACAAGAGTGCTGTCGATGAGTTCTCCATGCTATATTGTGACTCTGCCAATTCTACCTTTCTGCATGGGTTATCCGGAAGAAATATGTGGAATTTGTTCGACATGCTAAACCATGCATCCACAACTCAGAAAATTGTATGTTCCTTTGAGTTGTCCCTCTTTAGTTGTCTTCTGACCCTCGTCTATCAATTGATAGTCAAGAGTATGCGTGCATTCGTTCGTCGATGCCTATTACCCTTGTGGTCCGTCAAGCCATTCTGTCCTGAATGACTTGGAGAAACGAACTCCAGTACCTCGTCCATATCTAGGATTGGGTCAAAGTAGTTGTATTCCGCAGATCAAATGCCAATCCAGCTTTTGGTTCTGTTCTACCTTGGAGTATTACCCCCTTTATGTCAGAATTGTCATGAGAACTGCACCAACTCTCATGAATTTTGACGTAGTGATACTTCTCACCATCATTAGTCATTCCTCGGCCCTCGTGTTGATGCAACCGGAATACCGACAAATGAATTGTGATGTGTGAAATCAATACTCCCAGCAACCTCGTTGCTTGGTAGTTAAAGGACAATAATTTCATTCTTAGTGTGTTGGTTATTGGAATCATCCTTCTAAGACTGATCGTGCTACCTAGTCCTTATTTCGGTGCACCCTTCGATTGATGAGTTAGGATCTTGTCAAGTCCTCACTCATTTGATCATATCGTCTTGCCCTCAAAAGCGAGATTGTTCTCGAGCTTAGTAACATATCGGTGGTTCGTGATTTTTCGAATATCTTCTCGAAAGTATCACCAGGCTGTCACCTGACTGTTATGTTGAGCTCGTGATCAAGTTGGTTTTCCAATAAACCACCCTTTCTCCAAGAATCTGTGATGGATATCCCGGAGCTAGTTGGTTAAGCTAGACAACAACTTGGAGAGTTGGAAGATAAAAGCTTGCCTGACTTAGTTTGTTCCAAAGGGATATTCTTGTGTAGTGTGTGTTGAAGAAAGATGATATCTTCATCGATTGGTCCTTGTGATCAGTTGCTGGACCTATTGTCTTATCAATCCTTTGATTTGAGTGTGGGCTATCATCAAATCAAATCAGTACCAACGATGCTCGTAATGTTGTCTTATTCGTGGTTGATCCCTCGAGCATACACCATTACATCTTTGGTCTGACCAATGCTATCACCGTGTTCACTTAACTATGGAATTCCTTTTAAAAGGAAACCTAGATGAATTGTTGTTGAGCCCATTGACAACATCCTTGTCTTCCCCATAATTTTGCTGAACATTAAGCTAGTGTTGGAAACTTTTGAAAGCATTTGTTCAGCTAGGTCATGAAGCATATGTTCGGATGTAAGAAGTGCTTCCTCTAGTTCATGTGCATTTGATGCAAGTTACCGCCGTGGACTCGAGAAAGTCAATGTTGCTTTCTTTGGAATCATTCCAAATCAGTCATGCACACGTGCAAAGAATGCTGTGGTTTGAAGACTTGCAACCTTCAATCTATATGTATCCGTAGCACACCAAGCCACTGATTGATTTGTTCAAGGAGAAGGAGTTTCTTCATAAGAGCTACCGGACTTATGTAAGGACTTCGATACCCTCGTTGATGGTTCCCCCTCCTGAACTCGGTAGTGTTTTATTATAAGACTACTTTGTGGTCATGCTTGTCTTGGACAACGTGTTCACATGTTAGTAGCAGAACCAGCTCATGTTTTGGAGCTTGCTATCGTAGTTCATCTCCCGAGAATCCCGCAACGTCATCTCGTCGATTTGTGTTGCAAACTTCCGTTTTTCTTCCTAGACTCGATGAGTCTGGAATATCCTGACACCAACCAGATCTGAATCTCAGGCAGATATGATGGTTGGAATATTTCCCAAGAATTATAATATTGGTCGCGCGATAACCGGTAAAGTGGATGTCGTGGCCAACACACCCAGCCGGAAGACCTGTTATTATAATATCTTGATTGATGAATATGGCCACCTCCCCATAGGGATTTCGTAGGATTTACTCCCTAGTTGCCCCTATGGATTTTGAGATCCCGAAGTCCGACCTTTTACTTGATGTTCTAGATATCAAACCATATCTATGAATGGGTTACGCTAGCACATCAAGGAGAACATTAGAAGCGGAGTGCTAAATGTCTCTCGGTCGATCATCCAGATTTTGTTTCCTTGGCCTCGCCAAGGTGAAATCTAAGAAGGTGTTATCTTCCTTTGCATCGGCATCTTCCACCGGTATTCATCATGGTAGTAAGTTGTGTTGCCAGAATCCTTGACACGGATATTGGTAGAATCTTGATGATTGTGGAAATGCTCAAGTTCTTGAGAGCACGCACAAGCGCTACGTGTTATCATCGGCTCTAACTGGGATTCCTCTCAGTTTCCTCGGCAATGCTATAACCCTTTCAAACAGTGAATCCACTCTCTATTGTTGGGTTCTTCCCCAGTTACCAGAATCATTCCCAGCATTTGCATTTTGTTCCCAGCTTGCACCGCCAATGTGCCATTCTACCATGGGTCTCTTCCATTTCCGGTGATAAGCAAATTCATCCATTACGTTGTCTTCAACAAGGTAGTCCACATCATCCAAGTCTGAATATGCCATTCTACTGACCCCCTCCACACGATCGCTTGAGAATTGCCTTAGGCTGGTATAAAGGTTTTCAATGATCTCTGAATCAAAGGTAATTCTTTTTGCCACTTAAGGAAATAATCTACGAATCACCCTCCTCCAGGATGTTTCGTCGTGGTATCATGGCAACTCAACTCCTCGCTACGTTGACAACCGTTTACCACCTTCTTAGGTGTGGAATTGTTGTCTACCTAGTGAACCTTGTCACCTGCTCCACTCCATCCCTCTAGAGGTGTGCTTCGTCTCTCAGCTCGAGAGATGTTACTATGTCTCATTCCGTGAGTTGCTCGATCTTCGAGAAGATCAATTCCTGTAGAGTTTCTTTCTGTTGTCATCGTGTTGGAGGAAGATCTCGAAAGCGAAGACATCGAGATCAATTTGAAGCAATGAATCAACATCTTTGAGGAGGACAATGGATCATGAAGACTGTGTCAGTTCCGTGTCCCCTCTTTCTTCTTACCTCACGTCTTGAATCTCGGGACGAGATTTTTGTTTAGTGGGGGTGAGTTGTCACAGCCCCAGTTCAGCCCTTGCTTGACTTTGCTTGTTCATCATGCCATCATGTTTAAATTCCAAAGAAATTTGAAATGGGGATTGTTGAAACCCTAGCACCAAATGAAATTTAACTAGGTTCAATAAAAATATTTTCAATAACCCAGAATGCCCTTTGGAAATGTTCATAATTTCTGTTAAAGGTGAAAACCTCTTCCAAAAATGATGAACATATTTATAGGCTATTCCTGGATTTTTGAATTAAATTATATAGTATTTGCATTTGGGCATTTAATTGCTAATAATATTTTAAATGCTCAAATAATCACAAACTGAAATGTTTACTGTTGCAAATATTCCAAACAGTGGCCACAGTCAGTTGCATGATTTTTGGAAATGCTCTGGCATTTTTAATAAATCCAAACACAATTACAGAAAATAGGAAATAGTAATAAAAAAGGGAGAGAGAAAGGTTTACCTGACCTTACCTGGCAGCCCGCTGGCCGGCCCAGCACTGTGCTGGCCCGTGCCAGCCACCTGCTTCCTCCCGCCAGAGCAGGCAGGCAGCTGCCTGTCGGCCGCGCGCACCGCCGTTCGCCACCTCCTGCTTACCTGCTCGCCGCTGGAGGCACCCGAGGGAGCCACGCACTTCCCCCCTCGTTCCCCACGACCTCTCTCACTCTCCCGTAGCTCTCCCTCGCTCCTCCCTCTCCTCTGCTCTCTCTCCCTCACGCGCCCGAATGGAGGCCGTCGCCGCCAACCAGCGCTCGCGCGGCCACAGCCACCGTCTCGTCTCCCCGACGCCTCCCAGAGCTCCGCCGGTCCTCCCTCGTCCTCCTCGTCGTCTCACGCGACCAGAAGAGCCCCGGAACGCCGCCCCCGACGTTTTCCCCCTCGCCGGCCGCCGAGGATCTTCTCCGTCGATTCGGCCACTCCGGCGCGCCCCCGAGCCCACTAACCCTCCCTGCAGCTCCGCGGTGAGCCCTCGACCCGATTCCCCCTCTCCCCGTGCCCCACCTCCCTCTCTAGCTAGCCCCACCACCTTGCCCGAGAATCCCTCGCCGCCGGCCATGGCGCCGTCGCGGCCACAGCCGTCACCGCTTGCTTATGAGCCCGCCAACGCGCTCAGCGCATCCGAAGGAGCTCAAATCACCCAACTGCTGCTCCTCCCGTGCTTTGTGGCATAGTTCCCGTCGATAGCCGAACTCCGGCGGCCGCAAAAGAGCTCGCCGCCGTTAACTCCGGCCACCCCAGCACCAAACACCGCCACCGTTGGATGCGCCACATCGCCAGCTACTCGTAGCACCCACCCGCGCATCAAACCGTGGCCGGAGCAGCGTTTCCGACGCCCTCCGCCGTTGCTGGCGTCGCCGGCGACAAGCTGCGGGTCAACTCCGGCGGGTTTGACCCGGGGTTTGACCCCCTGACGTGTGGGCCCAGGCGCCTGCTTAGTTAGTGCTAGGTTAGTTAGTGTTAACTAACTTAGTTAATTAGGTGAGCCACTGACATGCGGGCCCCGCCCGGCTAACTAAGTTAGTTAGGGCTAACTAACCTGGTTAGTTGACTGAGACACTGACGTGTGGACCCCACACGTCAGGTTTGACCCTGACCGACCCCTGTTGACTTGCTGACGTCACGGTGACGCACTGCTGACGCAGTAAATGTTTCTGGAATTTAGATAATTCTTAAATGATTTATTAATTCCAGAAAATAGCTAAAACTTCAATAAATCATAGAAAATTAACCGTAACTCCAAATTAAATAATTTATATATAAAAAATTATCAGAAAAATTCAAGGAATCCATCTGTACCATTTTCATGCATGTTAGAACAACTTATAGGTGCTGTTTAGCACAAATCAATTAAATGGCATTTGAATAATCACATATGGAGTTTGAATTTGAATCTTGTATTCAAACCAACTTCATTTAATCTGTTGCTAGTTGCATTAGCCCAAAACACATTCATTTTGCCATGTCATGATCATGCATCATATTGTGCATTGCATTGATTGTGTTCCCTTCTGTGTTGCCGGTATTTGTCCCCTCTCGATAGACGTGGTTTCGACGATGTGATCGTTGACACTGATGAAGACTCAATGTTATCTTCAGAAGTGCCAGGCAAGCAAAACCCCCTTGTTCATTCCGATACAATCCTACTCTCTCGCTCCTGCTCTCTTTTAATGCATTAGGACAACACCGATTCATCTGTTACTTGCTGCGGTAGTTGAACCCCTTTATCCTTTGCATGACCTGTCATTGCCACAGTAAATAGATGAAACCCACTAGCATGAGTAGGAGTTGTTTGAGCCCTGTTGTGCCTACTCATTCATGCTTGTTTGTCATGCCTGCTACTGCTTAGAGTCGAGTTAGGTCTGATTCATCCGGGATGAATCAGAGGTGTGTGAACATGTCCTACGGTGTGTGAGCTAAGCGTGTGAACACGATTTGGTAAAGGTAGCGGTGAGAGGCCATGTAGGAGTACATGGTGGGTTGTCTCATTGCAGCCGTCCTCAGGAACTGAGTTCTGTGTTTGTGATCCATGATTCAGCTACTACCACGCATTGGGCCCGAAACCAATGGACCCTCTCGGCTTCTTGATCACCCTTGTCCTCTGTCCAGGAGTTGCAAGTAGTTTCTGGTGTTTGTAGTATGCTGGAGGCCGTGGACAGCGCTGACCGGAGGGGTGGGCTGTGATGCGGTAGGCACGTGGCACGGTGTACCGGGCGCCCGTTTGGTGTCTCGGGAACCCTGTTCACATCGTTTGGGGCTGTGAGCGAAACTCCGGCCGGATCTCCTCATGGATGGAACCCGAATAGGCGATAAACCTGGACTAGAGACTTGAGTGTTTAGGTAGGCCGTGGCCGACACCCACGTTGGGCTTCCGCTTGAAGGTTGCCGAGTACATGTCGTGTAAACGGCGGTAAGTGGTGAGAGCGTGTGTGAAGAAGTACACCCCTGCAGGGTTAACATCATCTATTCGAATAGCCGTGTCTGCGGTAAAGGACTTCTGGGTTGCTTATATCAGTTCATAGACAAGTGAAAGTGGATACCCTAAAATACGCAAGATAAGCGTGAGTGCTATGGATGGCGTCCTCGTAGGGAGACGGGAGCGGATCCATAGTGGTGTATTGATATGGTGAATATGTGGACTCGTGTGCGCCACCTCAAAAGAGTTACTTGCAGTCATAGTTCAGGATAGCCACCGAGTCAAAGCTGGCTTGCTGCAGTTAAACCCCACCATCCCCTTTGTTGATAATGATGCATATGTAGATAGTTCTGATGTAAGTCTTGCTGGGTACATTTGTACTCATGTTTGCCTATTTATGTTTTTGCAGAGAGACTTCGGTCTCGCTAGTAGTTCCGCGTGGACTTCGACGTTTAGCTTGTTACCTCAGCTACGATCTTGTGCCCTCGGCAGGATCTGGTAGATAGTCAGGCTTCTCAGCCTTTTTCATTTATAGATGTCTGTACTCAGACATGATAGCTTCCGCTTGTGCTTTGATTTGTATGCTCTGATTGTTGGGTCATGAGACCCCTGTTTGTAATATCTCGCTCCTCGGAGCCTAATGAATAAATACTTGAGTCGTAGAGTCATGTTGTGATGCCATGTTGTATTTGCACATATGGAGCATATTGTGTGTATGTTATTGAAATGCTTGATATGTGTGGGATCTGGCTATCTAGTTGTTTATCCTTAGTAGCCTCTCTTACCGGGAAATGTCTCCTAGTGTTTCCACTGAGCCATGGTAGCTTGCTACTGCTCCGGAACACTTAGGCTGGCCGGCATGTGTCCTTATTCGTTCCTGTGTCTGTCCCTTCGGGGAAATGTCACGCGATGAATACCGGAGTCCTGTTAGCCCGCTACAGCCCGGTTCACCGGAGTCCTGCTAGCCCAGTGCTACAGCCTGGATTCACTCGCTGATGACCGACACGTTCGATGCTGGGTCATGGATGCCTGTCCCTGTAAGTCTGTGTCACTTTGGGTTTACGACTAGCCATGTCAGCCCGGGCTCCTTATCATATGGATGCTAGCGACACTGTCATATACGTGTGCCAAAAGGCGCAAATGGTCCCGGGCAAAGGTAAGGCGACACCCGTGGGAATACCGTGCGTGAGGCCGCAAAGTGATATGAGGTGTTACCGGCTAGATCAATGTGACATCGAGTCGGGGTCCTGACAGAAAGTCTCATCGTAGTCAGCCCCTTGAACTTGTCAAAAACCTTTTGCAACAAGTCGAGCTTTGTAGACAGTAACATTACCATTAGTGTTAGTCTTCTTCTTGAAGATCCATTTGTTCTCGATGGCTTGCCGATCATCGGGCAAGTTAACCAAAGTCCACACTTTGTTCTCATACATGGACCCCATCTCAGATTTCATGGCCTCAAGCCATTTTGCAGAATCTGGGCTCATCATTGCTTCCTCATAGTTCGTAGGTTCGCCGTGGTCAAGTAACATGACCTCCAGAATAGGATTACCGTACCACTCTGGTGCGAATCTTACTCTGGTTGACCTAAGAGGTTCAGTAGTAACTTGATCTGAAGTTTCATGATCAACATCATTAGCTTCCTCACTTATTGGTGTAGCCGTCACAGGAACCGGAATCTGTGATGAACTATTTTCCAATAAAGGAGCAGGTACAATTACCTCATCAAGTTCTACTTTCCTCCCACTCAATTCTTTCGAGAGAAACTCCTTCTCTAGAAAGGATCCATTCTTGGCAACGAATGTCTTGCCTTCGGATCTGTGATAGAAGGTGTACCCAACAGTTTCCTTTGGGTATTCTATGAAGACACATTTCTCCGATTTGGGTTCGAGCTTATCAGGTTGAAGCTTTTTTACATAAGCATGGCAGCCCCAAACTTTAAGAAACGACAACTTTGGTTTCTTGCCAAACCACAGTTCATAAGGTGTCGTCTCAACGGATTTTGATGGTGCCCTATTTAACGTGAATGCAGCCGTCTCTAAAGCATAACCCCAAAATGATAGCGGTAAATCAGTAAGAGACATCATAGATCGCACCATATCTAGTAAAGTACGATTACGATGTTCGGACACACCATTACGCTGTGGTGTTCCGGGTGGCGTGAGTTGCGAAACTATTCCGCATTGTTTCAAATGTAGACCAAACTCGTAACTCAACTATTCTCCTCCACGATCAGATCGTAGAAACTTTATTTTCTTGTTACAATGATTTTCAACTTCACTCTGAAATTCTTTGAACTTTTCAAATGTTTCAGACTTATGTTTCATTAAGTAGATATACCCATATCTGCTCAAATCATCTGTGAAGGTGAGAAAATAACGATACCCGCCGCGAGCCTCAACATTCATTGGACCACATACATTAGTATGTATGATCTCCAACAAATCAGTTGCTCGTTCCATAGTTTCGGAGAATGGCGTTTTAGTCATCTTGCCCATGAGGCATGGTTCGCAAGTACCAAGTGATTCATAATCAAGTGATTCCAAAAGTCCATCAGTATCGAGTTTCTTCATGCGCTTTACACCAATATGACCCAAACGGAAGTGCCACAAATAAGTTGCACTATCATAATCAACTCTGCATCTTTTGGCTTCAACATTATGAATATGTGTATCACTACTATCGAGATTCATCAAAAATAGACCACTCTTTAAGGGTGCATGACCATAAAAGATATTACTCATGTAAATAGAACAACCATTATTCTCAGATTTAAATGAATAACCGTCTCACATCAAACAAGATCCAGATATAATGTTCATGCTCAACGCTAGCACCAAATAACAATTATTTAGGTCTAAAACTAATCCCGAAGGTAGATGTAGAGGTAGCGTGCCGACGGTGATTACATCGACTTTGGAATCATTTCCCACGCGCATTGTCACCTCGTCCTTAGCCAGTGTCTGCTTAATCCGTAGTCCCTGTTTTGAGTTGCAAATATTAGCAACACAAATAGTATCAAATACCAGGTGCTACTACGAGCTCTGGTAACGTACACATCAATAACATGTATATCACATATACCTTTGTTCACCTTGCCATCCTTCTTATCCGCCAAATACTTGGGGCAGTTCCGCTTCCAGTGTCCAGTCTGTTTGCAGTAGAAGCACTCAGTTTCAGGCTTAGGTCCATGTCAATGTCGAAACCGGCGGATCTTGGATAGGGGGTCCCGAACTGTGTGTCTAAGGCTAATGGTAACAAGAGGTAGGGGACACGATGTTTTACCCAGGTTCGGGCCCTCTCGATGGAGGTAATACCCTACTTCATGCTTGATTGATCTTGATGATATGAGTATTACAAGAGTTGATCTACCACGAGATCGTAGAGGCTAAACCCTAGGAGCTAGCCTATGATTATGATTATTCTTGTCCTACGGACTAAACCCTCCGGTTTATATAGACATCGGAGGAGGCTAGTGTTACACAAAGTCTATTACAGAGAAGGAGATCTAACACCCGAATCATGAAGCTTGCCTTCCACGCAAAGGAGAGTCCCATCCGGACACGGGACGAAGTCTTGAATCTTGTATCTTCATAGTCCAACAGTCCGGCCAAAGTATATAGTCCGGCTGTCCAGATACCCCCTAATCCAGGACTCTCTCAGTAGCCCCTGAACCAGGCTTCAATGACGATTAGTCCGGCACGCAGATTGTCTTCGGCATTGCAAGGCGGGTCCCATCTCCGAATACTCCAAGGTAGATTCTGGACACAAGGATCGTGTCCAGCTCTGCAAAATAATTTCCACACACCACCGTAGAGAGCACAACACTTTACAAATCTAATCTGCTGACAATTTTTCACGGTGTGCCCTTACGCCGTGGCCTGGCTTAATATGAACTGGGGTTTTTTTCAGCCTGCCATGACACGCACCACAAGGCGGTTTCATTGGCACACCTCATCGAAGCAGAAATCGTGTCCCCCTTATTGCGGGATTCTCATCAATACGGGTGCGGGCAACCCAACTATGCATGTTGGCATGACTCCGCGTTTTTAGGCAAGTCCCAAACGGTTACGCTGAGGACGCTTGATATTCACCCCCTTTATAGAGGGGTCGAGGCCTATCCCTCTTTCTTACCACGCTTGCTCCTTTCTGCATCTCGAGTTCCAACACCCGAAGCTCAAGCTTAGGCACTTCGGATCTTCAATCATGTCCGGATCCAACCTTCAAGGCCAGTGGATGGCCTCCTCCGTCATAGAGGAGGATATTGCGAAGCTCGGGGAGGCCAGATATCTGACTGCCGACGTCAAGCACATGCTTCCTGCTCCAGGGCAGTTCATCCCCACTCCCGAGCCCAACGAGAGCGTTGTATTTGTTTCCCACTTCCTCCGAGGCTTAGGCTTCACCCTCGATCCCTTCGTGAGAGGGCTCATGTTCTATTACGGGCTAGATTTTCACGATCTAGCTCCAGATTACGTCCTTCACATCTCGTCGTTTATCGTCGTGTGCGAAGCCTTCCTCCACATCACCCCACACTTCGGCTTATGGCTCAAGACCTTCAATGTAAAGCCGAAGGTGATCGAGGGGCGACACGCGGAGTGCGGAGGCGCTGCAATAAGCAGAAACACCGATGCCCCATGGCCAGAGGGTTTCTTCTCGGAGGTGTTCGATCTATGGCAACGGAGGTGGTTCTACGTCACAGCTCCCCGAGGCACAAAGTGGGCGGCTGCCCCCGCCTTCCGCCCGGGCCCTCCGCCTCAACTGGCGTCATGGGCCAACATGGGACTGGACTGGGGGCCTGCTAATGATGTACCGACATTGCAGAGCCGCATTCGGGAGCTTCTTGAGAGGGACATCAGTCTTGTCAGCATAATTCAGGTAATGCTAGTTCGTCGGATCCTGCCGTGCAAACGTCGGCCTCTCCGGATGTGGGAGTTCAACCCAGAAGGTCTGCGAACTATTCAGCACTTCTGTGGCATGACGCTCGA
Organism: Triticum aestivum; assembly: GCF_018294505.1. Classification (NCBI taxonomy): domain Eukaryota; kingdom Viridiplantae; phylum Streptophyta; class Magnoliopsida; order Poales; family Poaceae; genus Triticum; species Triticum aestivum. The sequence continues at coordinate 527,405,459 of NC_057813.1, read as the reverse complement.
AGGGATGTATAGGTTATTCTTCGGACCACGAGTAAAGTGTCTGGATACCACAGAGGATGCGGGTCTGAGCTGCAACCGCCCAGATACCCAAGTAAGTAACCCTGAAACCGAACACTTTGTTTATATTTATCACAAAATTATTATGAAAACTGTCTGCGGCCAGGATTGGCTCAGCAAGGCGGAGAGGATCAGGTGTTCGGCCCCACTTCCTGAAGGCTCACCTAGTCCTGCAATAGCCAGGATGCTCAGACGTGCGCTAAGTCAAGTGCCTTAAGGGAAAGACGAAGGGAAGAATAGAGAAGCCGAGCTTCACACATTGCACATCCAAACCGGAGGAATTACTGTCTCCATGAAGGAGGATAGTCGGGGAGGGGAATCTAAGGTTTCCTCCCCCCACGGGAAGAAGAGGGCCGCCTCCGAAGACTTGGAAACGGGGGTGCCTAAACAAGGGAAGAAAACTTCACCAGGGGGCCCTGCCCCGGAGGGCATCCTCACCGCGCCATGCCCACAAACGGGCCAGCCCTCCACCGAGCTGTAAGTTAATCGTAAATACAAAGCTACTGCTTCCTCCTCCGAGAACAATAACCAGGATCCATCCTTTGCAGTCCGGCTAGTACCTCTTCTCGACAGAGTTCGTCTTCGGGGGATCTTCTTCCGGAGATGATGGAGAGTGAAACCCCACTTGCCTCTCCGCCCCATGGGGCGGGCGACCCCGAGGTGTCGTCACGGAGGAGTCCAGATTCACTGAGGCCAGAAGCTAACACTTTGGCCGCCCTGAGCCCGGAGCGTTCGGCTCCCACGGGGGGCAATAAGAAGGGTCCGGTATAGTTCGGCGACCGGCCGGACACACTGACGGGCCTTCTGGAGCAAGTTGCTCTCTCGGAGGATCACTGTGCGTTAATGGGTATGGTGTTTGAGAAGATTTCATCCGCCACAAGCGGGTTGAATGAAGCTTTTACGAGCCTGCTCAAAGGCTTTGAGGTACATAATGAAATACGTAATTTTTCGGTTGTACCGCACGTGCTAGGTGTGCTCCGTATAGATAGTAGCCCCTGAGACTCTGGTTGCGAGCCCTAGGCGGCAAATGGAGGATCACACTCTCAAGTAATGATCGCACTGCATTCATGCGTAGGTGGCTAAGGGTCCGGCGATAGACCGGACTGCTGAATTCCCTAAACTAAGGCGACAGATTTATATGGTGGACACTGACATCACGCTTGTAAACGAGCGGCTTGACGAGTCACAGAGTATGTGCTCCTTTTTTCCTCATTTGTTATAGGAAATATTAAGAGGATCACAATGTTAATGTGATATGCTTTGGCTGCAGGCGGAGCTGCTGCCGTGGAGGCCCTGAGGGTGGAACTTTCCCTAGCCAAGGAACAAGCCCAGGCTAGCAATGTGGCTACCCTAAAGGCAGCCGAAGATTTGAGAGCCGAACAGGCTGCTCATCACCGAAGCGAAGATAAAATAGCTGAGATGGTTGTGGAGCTGAGAGACGCCGCTGACTGGTATGAGCTCCTTGAAAAGGAGAATTAGGCGAAGTCGACTGACCTGAAGAGGGCCTATGATGCGGCCAAGGAGACGCGTTCTGAAATTAGAGATGCACGGGAGGAGCTTCGACAGGCCAGAGAAATCGCGGCTGGAAGCCCCTATTTTTTGCGGATGAAGTTCTTAGATCCAAAGTACGCACCTATGGATCGGCTTTGGAGCGCTGCAGACGCGTATGCGGATCTGGCAAAAAGTAGGGCTGATGCGACCAAGTTCATCAAGAATCAAAAAGATGATGAAGTAGAAAGGTTGTTCTAGTCGCAATTCAGTGCTCCGACGCGCCCATTGCCATTGAGTGAGAGGATGGCTGCTATGGCCGAGCTCCATAGGTTGTCCAGTCTTGCAATGAGGTATATAATAGACCATCTATGGCCGAAGGGACCGAGGCCAGACAGTTATTTTGGTTTAGTGCAACAATTCCTTGGCGCCGTATCGTGAATCGATGCCATGAAGAGGTCGGCATGCATAGAGGGTGCGCGGATGGCTCTTGCCCATGTTAAAACATATTGGGCGGATATGAAGGCCACCATCATTCCAATCCAGAATCCGGCAGGAAGCCAGGACCCAGACGAGCAATATTTTGAGCAGGTCACAGAAGGTGCCCGTTTAATAGAGGCTCAGTGCTCGAAGAGTGTCATGTTCGAGTGACAAGTCATTAAATTGTAAAAATAATTTTACTTTAATTATAGAGGCTATGTTTATACTTTCGCCCGAAAGTGTTATAGTGCCTCATGTGCGGCCGTTTGATGTATATATATATAACCTGAAAGTTATCAGTTGTTGGCTTCAGCCTGGGGGTGTTCGTAAAAATGTGCGTAATCACACTTGATCCAACGTCTTGGTCCATTAAGGAGGTGATCGCACGTCGAACTAGGCAACCGGACTATATAGCTTTAACACTTTCACTTAGCCATAGGAGTTTGACGGTGGGGCTACTATGTAGCCCCTGCTACCTTCACGCGCATCCGGATACGGGCGCATATTTACATGATCGGGAAACGGCCCTTCGTTAATGCGGAGGAATCCCGAAGATTCCGATGAGTCCTCGAGTGGTTGACCAGTCTCTCACTGTATCATGACAATCAATTTTCGGCTTTCTCTACTAAGGTGCTTGTCGGTGTCAAAACCGGCGGATCTCGGGTAGGGGGTCCCGAACTGTGCGTCTAGGTGGATGGTAACAGGAGGCAAGGGACATGATGTTTTACCCAGGTTCGGGCCCTCTTGATGGAGGTAAAACCCTACGTCCTGCTTGATTGATATTGATATTGTGGATGTTTACAAGAGTGGATCTACCACGAGATCGAGGAGGCTAAACCCTAGAAGCTAGCCTACAGTATGATTGTAATGGGTGTTGTTGTGTCCTACAGACTAGAGCCATCCGGTTTATATAGACATTGGAGAGGGCTAGGGTTACATAGAGTTGGTTACAATGGTAGGAGATCTACGTATCCGTATCGCCAAGCTTGCCTTCCACGCCAAGGAAAGTCCCATCCGGACACGGGACGAAGTCTTCAATCTTGTATCTTCATAGTCTTGGAGTCTGGTCGATGATGATAGTCCGACCGATGATAGTTCGGCCGATGATGGTAGCCCGGCTATCCGGACACCCCCTAATCCGGGACTCCCTCAGTAGCCCCCGAACCAGGCTTCAATGACGATAAGTCCAGCATGTGTGTAGTCTTCGGCGTTGCAAGGCGGGTTCTCCTTCAAGTTCTACGTACCTGCCGAACAGTATCCGGCTTCCTCATCAATGTTGCGCGTCTTGGCTTCCACGCCCAATAATGGCCTTCTTCCATGCGTCGCGTGAATGTGAAAAGCCAGGGTGTCTTTTATGTTTTACCTCCTAGTTGTGTGAATAATCTGCCTATAAGGGAGGCAAGAATCCAGATGCAAATCACCATCTTCCTCCCGCAAATACTCATCGGAGCGCCTTCGACCAAGAATCCATTCCATCATGGACCGTCAACGCGGCTCCTCTTCTCGCGCTCCCAGCCCTTTGCCAGGAGATTGGAGGAGATGCTCTGTTCCGCACAACGAGCTGGTGAAGCTCCAAGCGGGGGGATATCTCCCTCCGGCCTTTATGGTTCCGGTTCGAGCCGGGCTGGCCACCTACAAAGGTGGGAAGCAAGCGGAGGTTACCCCAAGTCCCAACAAAGGGGAGCGGGTATGCTTCGTCCCCTATCTGATAAGGGGGCTCGGATTTCCTGTACATCCATTCCTCCGCGGGCTCCTGGAGTTCTACGGACTCCAGCTTCATCACCTCACGCCCGCCTCAATCCTGCATATTGCGGGTTACGTAGCTCTTTGCAAGCTATTCCTGGGCGTCGAGCCCCATTTTGCGCTGTGGAAGAGGTTGTTCTGCCTTGTACCCCAGTCTCACGAGGGGTCCATATATCAAGTGGGCGGCGCCGAAATATGGCGCATTGCCGGGACCGGATATCCATCCGGAACCCCTAAGAAGGCGTCCCAAGACTGGCCTTCGAAATGGTTTTATATATAAGACGCTCCGCTACCGGACCCTGTTCGGATCGGCCTCCCGGAGTTCAGCAATGCTTCTCTGAAGAAACGCCTTAGTTGGCGTCCGCGGAGCCCCGAACTGGAGGAAGACAAGAGCGTCCATTATTTGATGGGCCGAATAAGGTTACTGGCCCATTCCGGGTTGACCATGATTGGAGTCATGGCAACATGCATTATGCGGGGGGTGCAGCCACTACAATACAGGGGCCACCCCATGTGGGATTTCAACGGGGAGGACGATGCCACCCGTCATGGCCGCAAAGGGCCGGATTCGGTCGAAGACCTCGTGACGATCCTATCTGGCCTGTATAAGGGGGAGAAGGAGGATTTCCTTCGGACGAACCCGTCAAATGGGTTCTCCATGAATAATCCCCGGCCTTGGGTAAGCGAACACTCTGCGTGCCCGACCCATGCTTTTTGAAACTTAAGTTTCTCATATTGTGTTCTTCTTTCGACGCAGGAGCTGCGCCAGATCGTGGACGACATGCTAAGTCCAGCTCTGCAACCCGAGGATCCAGAGAGATCCCGGGATCCGGCCTCCAAAGAGGATCCGAACATAAAGGTGGAGCTAATTGACGGGGTGTTCCACCAGCTCAGCATGGACAATGCTTTAGTCGCCATCATGGCCGACTATCCCGGACTATATCAGGCTTCCCAGGTGATTGCGACCGAAGTCCTGACATCATCATTCCTTCCTTGCTTATTTCTGACCACCGTATATGATGGCGTTGTGCAGGAGGCGCCCCTAGGGCGAGAAGCCGAGCCCGCGGTGGCTGACCAACAAAGGCCAGTCCGAGCCAGTAGGCGGAAGAGGAGCGCGGCGCGGACTGAAACATCGCCGCAAAGGTGTAGCTCACAATTCATTATTTAGAGCAACGTTCCTAGGATGCGTTTGAGTACTCATGACTTTTGTAGGGAAAAAAGAGCCCACTGGACTGCGGGCGTGGAGGTTGCCAATCCAACCTCTACCAGCCAGGCTCCAGCACCTGGTCTGGAGGGGGAGGCGAGCGCAAGGCACGAGCCGGACGTTCCTCCGACGGAGGACGCCGACAGACTGTCCGCCACCAAGTCTGAGGTGGAGAGTGCCATGAATCACAGGCGCCGCCGGACAGTATTTCGTGACGCGTGCTTCTCCCCCGAGGCGTTGAATGCCTTTAACGCGGGGGACGCGCACCTTCGTGCTGCTCAAGATGGTTTTACCAGAGCCACGGAGCAGTATGTAAAAGACATACGGGTAAGAGAATTTAATAGTTATATATGCCAGTAGCCCCCGAGACATAAAGTAGTTATATTAACTAATTTAAGGATCATATGAAACGTAGGATCTTACCGAGAAGAATACCCAACTGTCTCAGGAGCTGCAAGAGTGCAAGGCCCAACTTGAGGCCGCACTCTCTGGCGCAGGAGTAAACACAGGGACCTCTCCTGGTAACGCATTATTTTAGAAAGATAAGTAGCGTTTGGCCTTTGCGCAAGTCTAAAAATGACGTTGCAGGTGCTGCCGGACAAGATCCGGACAGGCAAGAACTTCTGCGCCAACTAAAGGCCGGCGAGAGGGTGCTGCATAAGGTGCAACATGAAAGGAACAAGCTCCAGGATGACCATGCCCAGCTTGGAGAAGAGCTGAAAGGCGTTTGGGCCGAGCTGTCGGGCTCCGTTAAGGAGAATCAGCGGCTTCGTCGCGGCATCTATAGTAAGTGCTTGAGCGAACTCCTTTGAAAAGAAGAGTTCGGCGAGGAAGTCAATTTGACAGAATATGTCTGCAGGTATGCTCACAGGTCGCCCTGCGGAGGAGATGCCCGTATCAACGGGTGATCAACTTCCCGAATTGTTGCAACTGATCGAACGAGTTCGGCAGGCAATGAGCGGCGTCATCCAGGCTTTATGGCCAGCCTTCTCCTTACCCAAGGGTCTTGGGGAGCTTGCAGAGAAGCTTCAGGGAGTGCGGCAGCGCTTCCATTTATGGAAGATTTCGGCCTGCCGCCAAGGTGCCAGGGAGGCCTGGGCCATGGTAAAGACGTGGTACAAGAAGGCGGATCCCAACCACATGGCCAAAGTCGGACCTGTGGGGCCCGATGGGAAGGAGATCCCTGTGAGTTTAGTATATGGCCAAGTAGAGTTGGCCGCTAAATTTTCCCAACAGGACTGTAAATTAGACAACCTGTTAGACGGGATTGAGAAAGAATACAATCAGTCGATTTGACAATGTATTATAAAATGACATGTAAAATGCCTTCTAGCCGGATTGTAGATCATTTGTCTTTGCCGACCTTTTCTCTTCGACCTCGGGACCCTAGAGTCCGGAGTGTGTCCGAATACCTTCTCGGTTATAAAACAACCGGGGTATGCATGGAGACCGGGCGTAGGGGTCATTAGTGCTTTATCAGACAAGTGCCCAACTAGTTATGTTATATTACATGGGTAGTAAGAAACATCTTCCAGGGAGAATAGTTTCGTTAAGGGTTCCTTTCCTCTGGGGGTGGCATGCCCTAAAGTGCATGTCCGGACTGCGAAAAGAGCAGAAAAACATCTAGGGGCAGATAAATAAGTGGATAAAAAATCATCTTTTAAGTCATCGACCGAATATTCCCTTAAGAACGCTAGCTTTCGGCTTCACCCAGTCTGAGGTACACATCCGGCTGACCCGGCAGTAACAATCGCAGAGGTGCTCCCTTTACCTCCTAGCCGAACAATCGGGAACGTAGGGGTAAGCACAGGAGCCAGGCAACCCAGCTTGGCCAAAACTTAAGTCATATCGATGCATATAATAGTGAATAAAAGGTACATGTGGAGGCTTGACACATGTGCTGGGCATGAAGCCCTTATAATTAAGCTTCTGGTAAAGAAGCCCCCAGGTATAATGAGTGCGGATAGCACATCAATTGTGCGCGATCGAGGCGCAAGTAGGCCTTTTAAGGCTTTGATGAATAGGGTTGAGAAGAAAAAGATAAACAAAAGGCAGCTGAAGTAAAAAAAATTGGACGGGGGGAAAGGGACGAACTCTTAGTCCGGCGCTAGGCATAGAATCTTTGGAGGTGGGCTGCGTTCCATGGGTTCGGCTCGAGTCGGTTATCCGACGCATTTCGTAGACGGTATGCTCCGCCGGTCAAGACTTTATCGATGATGAAGGGGCCTTCCCATTTGGGCTTGAGCTTGTCCTTTTTCTTGTCCGGCAGGCGTAGAACTAGTTCGCCAACGTTGTAAGTCTTGGCCCGTACTTCTCTGCTTTGGTATCTTCGAGCCTGCTGCTGATAGAATGCGGAACGAGCCTTGGCGACGTCGCGTTCTTCCTCCAATGCGTCCAAGCTGTCCTGCCAATCCAACTCGGCTTCTCTTTCTTCGTACATGCGCACTCAAGGTGAGTCATGAATGATGTCGCAGGGCAAAACTGCTTCTGTGCCGTATACCATAAAAAATGGTGTGAATCCGGTAGTACGGTTAGGCGTTGTCCGTAGCCCCCAGAGTACAGAGTCGAGCTCCTCTACCCAGTGCGTGTCAGATTTCGTAAGGGACCGCACTAGTATGGGTTTGATGCCGCTCATTATTAGACCATTTGCTTGTTCCACTTGACCGTTGGTTTGAGGATGATAGACTGAAGCGTAATCGAGCTTGATGCCCATATTTTCGCACCATGATTTAACCTCATCGGCCGTGAAGTTCGTGCCATTATCGGTGATGATGCTGTGGGGGACACCATAACGGTGTACTACCCCGGATATAAAGTCTATCATTGGTCCGGACTGTGTCGTTTTAACTGGCTTGGCCTCTATCCATTTGGTGAATTTATCCACCATGACCAATAGGTACCTTTGCTTGTGGGTTCCCCCTTTAAGTGGTCCAACCATGTCAAGCCCCCAGACCGCGAACGGCCAGGTAATGGGTATAGTTTTGAGGGCGGTGGATGGCATGTGGCTCTGATTAGCAAAGAGCTGACAACCGACGCATCTTTGGACTAAGTCCTGAGCATCTGCCCGGGCCGTCGGCCAATAAAATCATGTACGGAATGCCTTTCCTACAAGGGCCCGGGCTGCGGCGTGGTGTCCGCCTAGTCCGGCGTGAATTTCAGCCAGAAGGTCTTGCCCTTCCTCTTCGGAGATACACCTTTGAAGGACTCCGGTTGTGCTTTTCTTATAGAGTTCTCCCTCATGGACCTTGTAGGCTTTAGATCGCCGGACTACGCAGCGGGCCTCGTTATGGTCTTCGGGGAGTTCCTGCCTAAGCAAGTAGGCTAGGAACGGCTCTGTCCATGGGGCGATTACTGCCATTATGTCGTGAGCTGAGGGTGTTGTTTCATCGGCTGGATTGCTAGTTATGTCAGATTGCTCTGCGGCCGCCTCCGGTTTGTTATTTCCGGACTCCTCTTCCCATAGTACGGATGGCTTGAACAGCCATTCCAGGAAGATATTTGGAGGGACAGCGTCACATTTTGCGCTGATGCGTGCCAATACATCGGCCGCTTGGTTATTATCTCTGGCTACATGGTGGAATTCAAGTCCTTCGAACCGAGCTGACATTTTAAGGACAGCGTTGCAATAGGCTGCCATTTTTGGATTCTTGGCGTCAAAGTCTCCATTTACTTGGGATATTGCGAGGTTTGAGTCCCCGCGCACCTCTAGGCATTGGATGCCCATGGAGATTGTCATCCGGAGGCCATGTAAGAGGGCCTCGTATTCGGCTGCGTTGTTGGAGTCCGTGTACATTATCTGAAGTACGTATTGGACTCTGTCCCCGGTTGGGGACGTTAGTACGATGCCAGCCCCCAATCCAGCCAACATTTTGGAGCCGTCGAAATGCATAATCCAATTGGAGTATGCGCCGTACTCTTTAGGGAGTTCGACTTCAGTCCACTCAGTGACAAAGTCAGCCAAAACTTGCGACATTATAGCTCGCCGGGGTTTGTAAGTTATGTCGAATGGTAAGAGCTCAATGGCCCATTTTGCAATCCTGCCTGTTGCGTCGCGGTTATTTACAATGTCATTTAGGGGTACTTCGGAGGCCACTGTTATCGAACACTCTTGAAAGTAGTGTCGGAGCTTCCGGGATGCCATGAACACCGCATACACTATCTTTTGATAGTGTGGGTAACGGGACTTGCAGGGGGTTAAAACAGTGGATACGTAGTACACTGGTTTTTGAAGAGGGAATTTATGCCCTTCTGTCTCTCGTTCTACGACGAGCACCGCGCTTACTACTTGATGTGTTGCCGCGATGTATAACAACATAGGTTCGCCCAGGTTGGGCGCAGCCAGGACCGGATTCGTTGCCAATATGGCCTTTATTTCTTCGAGTCCGGCCGTGGCAGCATCCGTCCACTCGAAGTGTTCGGTGTGCCTGAGGAGGCGATAGAGGGGCAATGCCTTTTCTCCTAGGCGGGAGATAAAGCGGCTGAGAGCCGCCACGCATCCAGTCAATTTCTGGATCTGTTTGTGGTTTTTTGGAATATCCAGCTGTGATAGGGCTCAGATTTTGGCCGGATTTGCTTCAATTCCTCTACCGGATACAATGAAGCCCAAGAGCTTTCCGGCTGGTACGCCGAAAACGCATTTTTCCGGGTTCAGCTTGATGTCATATGCTCGGAGGTTGTCGAATGTGACCCTCAAGTCGTCTACTAGAGTTTCGACGTGTTTGGTTTTGACGACTACGTCGTCTACGTATGCCTCTACTGTTTTGCCGATCTGGGTAGCCAGACATGTCTGAATCATGTGCTGATATGTTGCGCCGGCGTTTTTAAGTCCGAAGGGCATCGTGTTGAAGCAGAATGGTCCATATGGAGTAATGAACGCCGTTGCGGCTTGATCCGCTTCTGCCATCTTGATTTGATGATAGCCGGAGTATGCGTCCAGGAAGCACAATGAATCGTGCCCTGCAGTGGCATCGATGATTTGGTCGATGCGGGGGAGGGGGAAGGGATCCTTTGGGCAGGCTTTATTTAGGTCTTTGAAATCGACGCATAGGCGCCAGGATCTGTCCTTCTTTGGTACCATTACCAGGTTTGCTAGCCAATCCGGATGTTTGATGTCTCTGATGAATCCGGCTTCCAATAGTTTGGCTAGTTCTTCTCCCATTGCCTGTCTTTTGGGTTCGGAAAATCGTCGAAGAGCCTATTTGACTGGCTTGAACCCTTTTAGGATGTTTAGGCTATGCTCTGCCAGCCTGCGAGGGATTCCTGGCATATCTGAAGGATGCCAGGCGAAAATGTCCCAATTGTCCCGAAGAAATTCTCGCCGCGCGGCGTCTACATCAGGGTTCAACTGTGCACCGATGGAGGCCGTCTTTGTCGGGTCCGTTGGGTGGACCTGGAATTTTATAATTCCGTCCGCTGGTTCAAAGGAGGTGGACTTGGATCTCTTATCGAGTATCACGTCATCTCTGTGCACCGTAGCGCGCAGCGCGGTGAGTTCCTCTGCCGCTAGGGCTTCGGATAGTGCCTCCAGGGCTAATGCGGCTGTTTTGTTTTTGGCGCGGAGTGCTATGTCCGGATCACTAACGAGAGTGATTATCTCGCCGGGCCCAGGCATTTTGAGCTTCATGTACCCGTAATGGGGTACGGCTTGGAAAATTGTGGACGCCTCTCGTCCTAATATAGCATGGTATCCGCTGCTGAGCGGGGCCACTTGGAACGTGATTTCTTTGGACCTGTAATTGTCCGGTGAGCCGAACACCACATCGAGTGTGATTTTTTCGGTGCAGCGTGCTTCCCGGCTAGGGATTATTCCTCTGAAGGTTGTGCTGCTTCGCTCAATGCGGCTCCAGTCTATTTCCATTTTTTGAAGAGTTTCCTCGTAAATGAGGTTCAATCCGCTGCCGCCATCCATGAGTACCTTGGTAAGTCGAAAGCCGTCCACTATTGGACTGAGGACCAATGCGGCTGGTGCTCGGGCTGTTCGGAATTTAGGTTCGTCGCTGGCGTTGAAGGTGATGGCCGCGTCGCTCCAAGGATTTGTTGTTGCTACTTGGTAGACTTCGGCAAGGCTGTGGATTGTTCGTTTCCGCATATTGTTTGATGCGAAAGTCTCGAAGACTGTTGATACCGTACCGGTATTGTTGGTGTGGTTTCGCGGGGCTAGAAGCTCCTCGCCACTTTCGGCCACCTGCCATAATATCCAACATGCACGAAGGCTATGTGTTGGGGTGGCGCCCTTGGTACTGTGAATTGAATAGGGTTTGCTGAGCCATCCCTCCAGTACGGTTCCGTTCCCTTTAAGGGGCTTCTGTTTTTTGGTTCTTGTACCTGGTGCCTGAGTGTAATGCATCCTTTGCGGACTGGGGCTATGTTCTGGGCCGGATTATCCCAAAACCTATCTTCGGTTTTCCAGAAACTTTGTATGGCACAGTACTTTCGCACTATGGATGCCAAGTCGGCGAAACGTGTGATTTCACGATGGCTGACGGCGTTCAAGATTCCCCTGTTCGTGCAATTGTTGCAAAAGATCGAGATTGCGTTTTCCTCTCGGCAGTCCTTTATCCGGTCCATGACCAGGAGGAATCTGGCCCAGTAATGATGTACTGTTTCGGCTGGCTCTTGCCGGATTAGAGATAGATCGCATATATCTGGACGGGCGGGCCTAATTGAGTCCAGGGCCCTGCCCATCTCGAGGCTCAAGGGCCGAGAAGTTTCCGAATTTGGAAGCTTGGAAAGTGGAACGCTGTCCAACGAGTCCGGTCCGATGCCTGACTTTATGTTCAGTGCTTGATCGGAACACGCTCCTCCGTGGGAATCCGGCATGGAGGGTTCGGTAGCCCGGACACGACTAGTTTTCAATATGGGAGAAGGATCGTCGCGATGTTCCTCTACCACCGTGACGTGGTGGGTAACCTGGGGAGAGTTAATCTCTCTCAGATCGGTTTTAAGCCCGATCCGATTGTAGTCTGTAGCGACTCCCAGGGTGGCGATCCGATCCAAGAGTTCGTTTACAGATGAGAGCTCTGCTGGATCTAACTGCTCGGCGAATTCCAAGTTGACGTGAAGATTGCTCTCGATGACACGAGAGGTCATCGTTGAAGCGGTGGCCGGACAGGCGGTCATAAGAAAACCTCCTAGCTGGATAGTTTGGCCGGCGGCCAAGGCTCCATCGGCGAAGATGCCGTCCTTGAAGACGGGAAGAGGCATCCTTTCTATCGGTGACGGCACAGAGGAACTCTCAATGAAAGCACCAATGTCGGTGTCAAAATCGGCGGATCTCGGGTAGGGGGTCCCGAACTGTGCGTCTAGGCGGATGGTAATAGGAGGCAAGGGACACGATGTTTTACCCAGGTTTGGGCCCTCTCGATGGAGGTAAAACCCTACGTCCTGCTTGATTGATATTGATATTGTGGATGTTTACAAGAGTGGATCTACCACGAGATCGAGGAGGCTAAATGCTAGAAGCTAGCCTATGGTATGATTGTAATGGTTGTTGTTGTGTCCTACAGACTAGAGCCATCTGGTTTATATAGACACCGGAAAGGGCTAGGGTTACATAGAGTCGGTTACAATGGTAGGAGATCTACGTATCCGTATCGCCAAGCTTGCCTTCCACGCCAAGGAAAGTCCCATCCGGACACGGGACCAAGTCTTCAATCTTGTATCTTCATAGTCTTGGAGTCCGGTCGATGATGATAGTCCGGCCGATGATAGTTCGGCCGATGATGGTAGTCCGGCTATCCGGACACCCCCTAATCCGGGACTCTCTCAGTGCTCATCCGGAATAACCAGGGCACAATCACAGTAGTTCTCCTTTGGCCACCTTAGCCGATAGAACGGAACGTAAGGCAGCAAACCCAGGAGCCGGGCAAACCCAACATTTGACCAAAGACATGATTCGGAGCTGGTGCATATAAGGCCAAACTCGCGATGCTGAACACTCCCTAAGGTATTCGGACTTTATGAAATATACTGGGCTGAGTAGTGCCCTTGATTATGAACCCTGTATTTCCAGGTACGTGCATTAGTATGTCGTGGCGAAATGCCAATAACACATGTATCCCCTGTGGGTGTATTGAATACCCATGGGATGTCAAGCAACAAGAGACAATAAAGAAGGTTTACATAGGGGCTTAATCTAAAGAGAAACCTTTGAGCGGGGCCCTACTGCACGTCTGCGCCTTTGTCTCTGTTGTGCCGTGTCTTGGAAGGGTGTCGCACGAATGGTGTCTATAAAAAGGAAAACTCATGTAAAAGAGTATGGCGTAAGCATGCGAAAAGTTGGTTATTATCAATGGATAGTAGAAATGTGAGACATTGGCATGTTAATAAGGTCAAGCCAAATGGTGGGCTTTATTACATGTTTGCAGCCCCTGATGCCCTCTATGGGGGTACATGTATAGCACCCAGCTCAGGTTTATCTGGGCTGTTACCGACGGTGGTGCGCCGGACTCGTCTAACTGTGTTCGTGGTCTTAATGACCGATCATGCATTCTGATAGGAGAGACCTCTTAGTGTCCGGCTGCTAGAGCCGCCACATACTCTTCCGCACGTAAGGAACACTCTGTGTTTCCGCTAACGGTGATGACGCCACGTGGACCGGGCATTTTGAGTTTAAGGTAGGCGTAGTGCGGTACTGCGTTGAAGCGAGCGAAGGTTGTTCTTCCGAGTAATGCATGATAACTGCTTCCGAAGGGAGCGATGTCAAAGAGTAATTCTTCACTTCTGAAGTTGTCAGGAGAACCAAATGTCACCTCTAATACGAGGGAGCCCCTGCAGCGGGCCTCAACGCCTGGTATCACTCCTTTAAAGGTGGTGTTACTTTGGCTGATTCTGGATGGGTCTATCCCCATTTTGCAGACAGTGTCCTGATATATCATATTGAGACTACTGTCACCGTCCATGAGGACACGAGTGAGATGGTATCCATCGATTATTGGGTCGAGCACCAAGGCAGCCGATCCTCCGTGCCGGATACTAGTTGGGTGGTCCCTATGATCAAAAGTGATCGGGCAGGCTGGCCAGGGGTTGAATTTGGGGGCGACGGGCTCTACAGCGTATACATCTCTGAGCGCGCGTTTGCGCCTTCTCTTTGGTATGTGAGTCGCGTAGATCATGTTTACTGTTTTCACCTGGGGAGGAAATTTCTTTTGTCCCCCAGTGTTCGGACGCCGGGGTTCCTCGTCATCATCTCTGTGTAGCCCCTTGTCTTTGTTTTCGGCATTTATCTTGCCGGCCTGTTTGAACACCCAGCAATCTCTGTTAGTGTGGTTGGCTGGCTTATCGGGGGTGCCATGAATTTGGCACGAGCGGTCGAGTATGCGGTCCAGACTGGACGATCCCGGATTGTTTCTTTTGAACGGCTTTTTCCGCTGACCGGATTTTGAGCCACTGAATCCGGCATTGACTGTCGTGTCTTCGATGTTGTCGCCATTGTTTTGACGCTTTATGTCTGTTGCGCCGTGGCTTGCTGTTACTATCGCGGACATCTGAAGTGCCGGAGTTTCTTGGCGTGGTGCTACTGCGAGCCAGCCAGCTGTCCTCGCCCGCGCAAAAGCGGGTCATGAGTGTCGTGAGGGCCGCCATGGACTTCGGTTTTTCTTGGCCGAGGTGTCGGGCGAGCCACTTGTCGCGGATATTATGCTTAAAGGCCGGCAAGGCTTCGGTGTCTGGACAGTCGACAATTTGGTTCTTTTTAGTTAGGAATCGAGTCCAGAATTTCCTGGCTGACTCTCCGGGCTGTTGGGTAATGTGACTCAAGTCATCAGCATCCGGTGGTCGCATGTAAGTGCCTTGGAAGTTGTCGAGGAACGCGTCCTCCAGGTTTTCCTAACTGCCGATGGAATTTGCCGGCAGGCTATTCAGCCAGTGTCGGGCCGGTCCTTTGAGTTTAAGGGGAAGATACTTGATGGCATGTAGATCATCACCACGGGCCATGTGAATGTGGAGAAGGAAATCTTCGATCCGTACCGTGGGGTCTGTTGTGCCATCGTATGATTCGATGTTTACGGGTTTAAACCCTTCTGGGAATTCGTGATCCATTACTTCATCCATGAAGTAGAGGAGGTGGGCGGCATCTCTATACTGGGCTATGTTACTATGCAGTTCGAGTGAGTCTGGTCTGTTATGTTCGGCCGGCTGGACTTATTGTTAATGTATCCAGCATGTCGGTCATCATCATGTGTTGGGGCGTGCCCCCGTGATCCGTAGATCGGTCTTGGTTGTCCTGCTTTGTTTTCCAATATCTCTCGCAGGTCCTGCATATTGCCCCGGGCCGTAGTGTATTGGCGTGGGGGTGCGGGCTGGTATTCGGGCTGATACACCGTTTTATCTCAGCCACGAGGTGGCCATTCAGCCTCGTCCTGTGCTGGTAATGTAGGCTCTAGGACCTCCTCCCCGAGTTGAGGTAGCAACTTGTGCTTTGGGTAACCTTTGGTTGGGCGCTCAAGTCCGTATTCCTCGGCTGTCAGGACCTCAGTCCATCTATCTATGAGCAGATCTTGATCAGCTTAGAGCTATTGCTACCTCTTTTTCAGGTTTGTTGCAATGGTTATAAGCCGGAGCTTGAAGCGCTCCTGCTCTAGGGATCCTCACGCACACCGAATTCATCGTCGTCGAGGCTCACCTCATCTTTGGAGGGAGGCATATAGTTGTCCTCCTCCAAGTATCCGTCTATCGCCTGTTCATCTAGGCTAACCTGCCCGTCTTCCTATTCGGCCTGCTCGAAGGCAAGCTGATCAGGATTGTATTCATCTTCGGCACCATCCGGATTGTTTTCGTCTCATGTGCCGGTATTGCTGTGGCGGGGCTTAGAGTGGCGCCGATGACACCCATGCTTTGATTTCTTCCCTAAGGGGTTATCCTCTATTGCCTCATCGCCATTGGTTTCTTTGGGAGTGTCCACCATATATATATCATACGAGGAGGTGGCTGACCAGCGCCCTGTGGGCGGTGGTTCCTATTCTTCTCCTGCATCATCGTCCATACCGTCAATGAGTCAAAGTCAAGAACGTCGGTCAAATCATCGACAGTGGCAATGAAGTGGGTGCTAGGTGGATAGCGAATTTCTTCGTCGCCTGCTTCCCACTCGAGCCGGACATAGTTTGGCCAAGAGTCTTCTGACAAAGAGAGCGACCTTAATGAATTCAGCACGTCGCCAAAGGGCGAGTGCTGAAAGATATCCGCAGCGGTGAACTCCATTACTGGAGCCCAATCGGATTCGATGGGCCCGGGTGCGTACGGTCTGGAACCTACAGCCGGACACAAGTCCAAGGATCTGGTGACACTGACTTCCTTAGAGGTGGAGTCTGTGTTCGGCTCTACCGCCGATGAGTATGCAGCCTCTGGGGAAGAGTCCATCCACCCATCCTCGGACGACGCGATCTGCCCCGGATTTAGGTCCGGAGCTACTGCAGGTGCGATATCCCGAATATTTTCTGACAGCAGATCTAAGCCGTGCTCGTCGTGACTGTTCGGCACTCCTGGCGTAGGCCTGAATCCATCGAAGATCAAGTCTCTGCTGATATCAGCCGTGTAGTTCAAGTTTCCGAACCTAACCTGATGGCCAGGGGCGTAGCTGTCGATCTGCTCCAGATGGCCAAGCGAATTGGCCCGCAGTGCGAAGCCGCCGAACACGAAGATCTGTCCGGGGAGAAAAGTCTCCCCCTGGACCGCGTTGTTTTTGATGATTGAAGGATCCATCGAGCCTTGCTGTGACAACACAGAGGAACTCTCAATGAAAGCATAAATTTCGGTGTCAAAACCGGTGGATCTCGGGTAGGGGGTCCCGAACTGTGCGTCTAAGGCTAATGGTAACAGGAGGCAGGGGACATGATATTTTACCCAGGTTCGGACCCTCTCGATGGAGGTAATACCCTACTTCATGCTTGATTGATCTTGATGATATGAGTATTACAAGAGTTTATTTACCACGAGATCGTAGAGGCTAAACCCTAGGAGCTAGCCTATGATTATGATTGTTCTTGTCCTACGGACTAAACCCTCCGGTTTATATAGACATCGGAGGAGGCTAGGGTTACACAGAGTCGATTACAGAGAAGGAGATCTAACATCCGAATCGCCAATCTTGCCTTCCACGCAAAGGAGAGTCCCATACGGACATGGGACGAAGTCTTGAATCTTGTATCTTCATAATCCAACAGTCCGGACAAAGTATATAGTCCGGCTGTCCGGATACCCCCTAATCCAGGATTCCCTCGGTCCAGACTTGGGTTTCTTCTCTTGAGCAGCAACTTGTTTGCCGTTCTTCTTGAAGTTCCCCTTCTTCTTCCCTTTACCCTTTTTCTTGAAACTGGTGGTCTTATTGACCATCAACACTTGATGCTCCTTCTTGATTTCTACCTCTGCAGCTTTTAGCATTGCAAAGAGCTCGGGAATTGTCTTATTCATCCCTTGCATATTATAGTTCATCACGAAGCTCTTGTAGCTTGGTGGCAGTGATTGAAGAATTCTGTCAATGACACTATCATCCGGAAGATTAATTCCCAGTTGAATCAAGTGATTGCAATACCCAGACATTTTGAGTATATGTTCACTGACAGAACCATTCTCCTCCATCTTGTAGCTGTAGAACTTATTGGAGACTTCATATCTCTCAATCCGAGCATTTGCTTGAAATATTAACTTCAACTCCTGGAACATATCATATGCTCCATGACGTTCAAAACATCGTTGAAGTCCCGGTTCTAAGCCGTAAAGCATGGCACACTGAACTATCGAGTAGTCATCAGCTTTGCTCTACCAGACATTCTTAACGTCGTCAGTTGCATCTACAGCAGGCCTGGCACCCAGCGGTGCTTCCAGGATGTAATTCTTCTGTGCAGCAATGAGGATAATCCTCAAGTTATGGACCCAGTCCGTGTAATTGCTACCATCATCTTTCAACTTTGCTTTCTCAAGGAACACATTAAAATTTAACGGAACAACAACACGGGCCATCTATCTAAAACAAACATAGACAAGAAAAATACTATCAGGTACTAAGTTCATGATAAATTTAAGTTCAATTAATCATATTACTTAAGAACTCCCACTTAGATAGACATCCCTCTAATCATCTAAGTGATCACGTGATCCAAATCAACTAAACCATAACCGATCATCACGTGAAATGGAGTAGTTTTCAATGGTGAACATCACTATGTTGATCATATCTACTATATGATTCACGCTCGACCTTTCGGTCTTAGTGTTCCGAGGCCATATCTGCATATGCTAGGCTCATCAAGTTTAACCTGAGTATTCTACGTGTGCAAAACTGGCTTGCACCCATTGTAGATGGACGTAGAGCTTATCACACCCGATCATCACGTGGTGTCTGGGCACGACAAACTTTGGCAACGGTGCATACTCAGGGAGAACACTATTATCTTGAAATTTAGTGAGAGATCATCTTATAATGCTACCGTCAATCAAAGTAAGATAAGATGCATAAAAGATAAACATCACATGCAATCAATATAAGTGATATGATATGGCCATCATCTTCTTGTGCTTGTGATCTCCATCTCCGAAGCACCGTCATGATCACCATCGTCACCGGCGTGACACCTTGATCTCCATCATAGCATCGTTGTTGTTTCGCCAACTATTGCTTCTACGACTATCGCTACCGCTTAGTGATAAAGTAAAGGAATTACAGGGCGATTGCATTGCATACAATAAAGTGACAACCATATGGCTCCTGCCAGTTGCCGATAACTCGGTTACAAAACATGATCATCTCATACAATAAAATATAGCATCACATCTTGACCATATCACATCACAAAATGCCCTGCAAAAACAAGTTAGACGTCCTCTACTTTGTTGTTGCAAGTTTTACGTGGCTACTATGGGCTGAGCAAGAACCGTTCTTACCTATGCATCAAAACCACAACGATAGTTCGTCAAGTTAATGCTATTTTAACCTTCTCAAGGACCGGTCGTAGCCACACTCGGTTCAACTAAAGTTGGAGAAACTGACACCCACCAGCCACCTGTGCGCAAAGCATGTCGGTAGAACCAGTCTCGCGTAAGCGTACGCGTAATGTCGGTCCTGGCCGCTTCATCCAACAATACCGCCGAACCAAAGTATGACATGCTGGTAAGCAGTATGACTTGTATCGCCCACAACTCACTTGTGTTCTACTCGTGCATATAACATCTACGCATAAAACCTGGCTCAGATGCCACTGTTGGGGAACGTAGTAATTTCAAAAAAATCCTACGCACACGCAAGATCATGGTGATGCATAGCAACGAGAGGGGAGAGTATTGTCCACGTACCCTCGTAGACCGAAAGCGGAAGCGTTAGCACAACGCAGTTGATGTAGTCGTACGTCTTCACGATCCGACCGATCAAGTACCGAACGCATGGCACCTCCGAGTTCAGCACACGTTCAGCTTGATGACGTCCCTTGAACTCCGATCCAGCCGAGCTTTGAGGGAGAGTTCCGTCAGCACAACAGCGTGGTGACGATGATGATGTTCTACCGACGTAGGGCTTCGCCTAAGCACCGCTACAATATTACCGAGATGTATTATGGTGGAGGGGGGCACTGCACATGGCTAAGAGATCCAAGGGATCAATTGTTGTGTCTATGGGGTTCCCAAGACTTCATAAAGTTCTACTTCATCAAGTGCTACTACAACTCCAAGGATTCCCATAAAATTGATGTGGGTCCCAAAGAAGAAGCTCTAGGGAGTTCTTGAGGGTGATTCTGCCAACAAACTTCACTCGTATTCATTTATGGCAAGAACTTGTGCAACCAATTTCAACATCTTGCATTAGTTCATGGAGTCACAAACCCTCTTGTTGGTAAGACAAGGGACAAGGTATTAAATGCATTCATGGACATCATCATATGTGCATTTCACTCTATTTCTATGGATATACTTGTTTGTTCATTGTGGGACTAACCCATGTAGGTATTGAAAGTGGAAAACTCCAAGGATTGCTCCCAATTCTTGATGGACTACATCAACATTGAGCATCCACATTCGCAACATCTACATGAAGTCATCATCGACAAAACCCAAGGTTAGTTCATCCCTATTTGGGGGGATATCACATCTAGGGGGAGCTTTACTTTAAGACTTGACTCAAAGCAACTATAATGGTACGAACACATTAGTGCTTTATGTAAAAGTGGTAACCCCACTTGTGCTTAAACAATGAGTATGACCTATGATCAAGTGTTCTCATTTGGCTCCTAAGTCAATATACTCATATATAGATGACTATGTCATCACCCATTGTTTGATAGTTGCTAGTGTTGATTGTGCATGTTTGACACATATTTTATTTGCTATCTTATTGTGTGAGCATGTTGTTGGGGAACGTAGTAATTTCAAAAAAATTCCTACGCACACGCAAGATCATGGTGATGCATAGCAACGAGAGGGGAGAGTATTGTCCATGTACCCTCGTAGACCGAAAGCGGAAGCGTTAGCACAACGCAGCTGATGTAGTCGTACGTCTTCACGATCCGACCAATCAAGAACTGAACACATGGCACCTCTGAGTTCAGCACACGTTCAGCTCGATGACGTCCCTCGAACTCCGATCCAGCCGAGCTTTGAGGGAGAGTTCCATCAGCAAAACGGTGTGGTCACAATGATGATGTTCTACCGACGCAGGGCTTCGCCTAAGCACCGCTACAATATTATCGAGATGGAATATGGTGGAGGGGGGCACCGCACACGGCTAAGAGATCCAAGGGATCAATTGTTGTGTCTATGGGGTGCCCCCCTCCTCCGTATATAAAGGAGTGGAGGAGGGGCCGGCCAAGAGGAGGAGGCGTGCCCAAGGCGGCAGTCCTACTCCCACCGGGAGTAAGACTCCTCATTTTCCTATTTAGAGAAGGAGAGGGAAGGAAGAGGAAGGAGGGAGGAAGGAGGGAGGAAGGAAAGGGGGGCCGGCCCCCTTCCCAATTCGGATAGGGCTTGGGGGGCGCGCCCCCTCCCTTGCTCCTTTCCCCTCCTTTCCACTAAAGTCCATTAAGGCACATATACCTCCGGGGGGTTCCCATAACCTCCCGGAGCTCTGTATTGTCCCAATCTCACCCGGAACCATTCCGGTGTCCAAATATAGTCGTCCAATATATCAATCTTTATGTCTCAACCATTTCGAGACTCCTCGTCATGTCCGTGATCACATCTGGGACTCCTAACTACCTTCGGTACATCAAAACACATAAACTCATAATATAACCGTCATCTAACTTTAAGCGTGCGGACCCTATGGGTTCGAGAACTATGTAGACATGACCGAGACACGTTTCCGGTCAATAACCAATACCGGAACCTGGATGCTCATATTGGCTCCTACATATTCTACGAAGATCTTTATCGGTCAAACCGCATAACTACATACGTTGTTCCCTTTGTCATCAGTATGTTACTTGCCCGAGATTCGACCGTCGGTATCTCAATATCTAGTTCAATCTCATTACCAGCAAGTCTCTTTACTCGTTACGTAATGCATCATCCTGTAACTAACTCATTAGCTACATTTCTTGCAAGGCTTATAGTGATGTGCATTACCGAGAGGGCCCAGAGATACCTCTCCGACAATCGGAGTGACAAATCCTAATCTCAAAATATGTCAACTCAACAAGTACCTTTGGAGACACCTGTAGAGCACCTTTATAATCACCCAGTTACATTGTGACGGTTGGTAGCACACAAAGTGTTCCTTCGGTAAACGGGGGTTACATAATCTCATAGTCATAGGAACATGTATAAGTCATGAAGAAAGCAATATCAACATACTAAACGATCAAGTGCTAAGCTAAAGGAATGGGTCAAGTAAATCACATCATTCTCCTAATAATGTGATCCCGTTAATCAAATGAAAACTCATGTCTATGGTTAGGAAACTTAACCATCTTTGATTCACGAGCTAGTCAAGTAGAGGCATACTAGTTACACTATGTTTGTCTATCTATTCACACATGTATTATGTTTCCGGGTAATACAATTCTATCATGAATAATAAACATTTATCGTGATATGAGGAAATAAATAATAACTTTATTATTGCCTCTAGGGCATATTTCCCTCACATGTTACTATGCATATTTCTCATTTGAGGACATCCATTTGTAGTTTGATTGATTTGGTTTTATTTGGCCAATTGGATGTACAAGAATGCCTAAGCACTTTATCTAGCTACCTATCTCATCTTGTCTTAAATTCTCTTCATGCTATATCACAAAATTTGAAAAAGTTCATTTTCAGACCCTTTGGGTGAGGAGCGCTCGGAGTCACCGATCTACTTAGGGCTGACCTCCAAAACCCTCTAAGTGTTTTCGGTCAGGCCAATTCACTCAAACTCGGCTCCAACAAAGCACTTAGACTGATCCTTGTTTCCATCTCAGTATGATTGATTTGAAAAATTCGGCTTCACTGAAGCTCACTGTCTTTGGCAGTTATGCATCTCGGTGAGACCTACTCGTTTCAATCGGTACTACCGACAGCACACGGGTATATATATGTCCGCGGACTGTATGTTGAAAATTTCTTCAAACATTACGCCCCCGCACCTTGTTGTTGTTGTCACACTGGTCTCTAGATCATTGGCCTCGTCTCTAGCGCACCCTCGCCGTTGGATTTCATTGCTGCCAACGCAAATCACCTCCGCCGTTGCCGCCATAGGGGATCTCCACCAAGTTAGGGTGAGATTCTCTCCCTCCCGTGCTTCCATATTCCAATCCAATGCATGGTTGGGTAGTCTAGATCTTGTCACGGACCGATATTCATTATCCACTTCAATTCCTTAGATTAGTGCTGAGCCAAAATTTTAGGGTTAGAGTTGCGCAGAATTCATCTCGGATTGACTGAATTGAAAGGATCAGCTTCACCGATTTGGCCTCTAGCCATTGCATAAGTACGCTTTGGTGTCCCCGAGTTATACTAATCGGTGAAACCGAGCCTAATCTCAGTAGAACCCTAGCACTTAGGAGAGACCGGGACACACATCGGTCTGGCCGAAACAGTGTGGCCAAGTCTCCGTTGTTACTTCCTGTGCTACTAAAATTATCAAATTGGTAAGTTTTTATATGCCTTCTATGAAAACCTAAAACTAAAGTTTGAACTCAATTTCTTTCAAAATAGCTGCATTTTTTGATACTCATGCACTCTGCCTCACATAATCTATTCACAGGGTTAGTTGTCAGCATGCCTGAGGCCAGTGACAGTCATAACAATTCCAGAGAGGCCATCTTGGACCTAGATGTAGGCACTAGTGCTGAAGAGAGCTATCATGAGGAAGAGAGGAGCTCTCCAAGCTTGCCCAAAGTAGCTACCAGAACAAGGAAGAAGAAGAACTCAGATGATGGGATGAGGACTTCCATGTTGAGGAAGTGACCTATAAGAAGAAGAAAATTGTTGTTGCCAAGGAATATGGCACATCTGCTAACACAAGGCCAACTACTAGTAAATCTATGGCCAAGGCTGCAGGGAAGAAAAGGGTGAGAAAGGAATCTGTCCAAGTGACATTCAAGCCCACTTCTATGAGGAGAGATGATGCTCCAGAGACTACTATGCCTCCTCCAACCAAGCAACAAAAGCGTATGGCTAATGCTATGCCCAAGAAAGCAGACACAACCTCCAAATCTGATGCTGCCCCCAAGCCAAAGGGGAGGACTACCAAGAACATCTCTGTTGCAGAAAAGTACAAGGCCCCAGTGCCTCAGAGAGAAGAAGCTGACGATGAAGCCCCAGTGCTAATGAAGCTTAGAGCCAGACTGCCAGAAAACAATGATGTCCATCCTGTGGCAGAAAACATGAAGGAGATGAAGGATAAAGGTTTGAGAAAATGGAGAGAGTCAGACCCCTAGTCCATCAGAAGGAGAACTGTTGTGGACTACCGTTTCTACACCAAAGAACAACATGACTTCTTTGAGACTGTGCTCCTTGACAAGAATTCCATAGTAAGTGACATGAGGTGGGTGGACTAGAAGTTCATTGACAAGCATGAGGATCACTTCCCCCACGTTCATGAGGATTTCAAGACAGTTGGTGTTGATGGGTTCACTAGGAAGAAGCTCATGGAACGACGAGATGATAATGCAGTTTTACTCGACAGCTCACTTCTATCCCAATGAAAGAATAGTCTAGATGGCCGAAGGAGTCAGGTACCAGTCCAGTGTACTTGAGTGGGACACTTTGTTGGGTGTGGCTGAAGCTGATGAGAATGATATCAATGTGTATGTTAAGCCAAAGCTAGAACACAATTTCATGGCTAACATGTACACTAAGATTCCTGAGAAGTACAAGGACCCTCATATGCTTGGCTCACTCTATCACTTGTTGACAGGTCTTGCTACCTCCAACACCATCATGAGGCATACATTGATGCCCAAGTCACGTGATGAGAATATGATCCAAGGTCACTCCATCAACGTGTTGTGTCACATTGATCAACATGAGAAGTTCAAAGTCATGGATCTTATAGTGGAAACCAACAAGAGGACAGCTGCTCACCAGGAGAGATCTTGTGGTTTTTCCCCGCACATTCAGATGCTCATTAACTTGAAGGGTGCGAACAAGTCTTTTTTTCTAGTTCGTGAGCATATGATGCTTCACCCTGAGTTCGAGGATAACATGGTAACGATGGATCCATCCCATGCTACCTCAGTCGCGGCACATGCAGAGGCAGAGGTTGCAAGAGCTACAGGACCTAGTTCTCCCTCAGCTCCAGTGGTCAAGACCAATACAGACATATGCTTTTTCTCATTCAAGCAACTCGAAGGATTGATCGGAGTTTGGCCAACCTCGCAGAGAACCAGAAGAGTGTTGAGAGGGTAGTTGAGACTAAAATTCATGATCTGGATGTCAAGGTTACATAGGTTTAGACCACTGTTGAGAGCCTGAAGCGTGAGGTGGATGAAGCCAAGGCATGGTCTTCGAGTGATGAGGAGCACCCAGGTGAAGGCATTCAGATGACCACTCAGTTTCAAATGATGCCTAGATCAGCTATAATGCCAGTCACCTCCAGAGCTACAGTTTCAGCTCCAGCTACTGCACCTTCAGTTGCCCCCTCAGTGCCTCCTACCATCTCCACTCCTCCATCACAGTAGACATCGTCAGAGCTCTTCGCATATGCACTTCTCTCCACTCCGACATCTACGCACACCGGCGCTGCAAGTCAGAGGACTTCACCACATGGAGCTGCCCGAGATCAAGCCTATAGCGAGTTTTAGCTTTATACTTCTTCAAACTTTTTGGTACTTGTTGCTAAAGGGGGAGAATTAGTATAGATCATTAGGCTTCAAGAGAGTGCTTTTGCTTTTATCGTTTGGTTTCTTTGAGAGATTCTTACTACTTTCAGTTACTTTTGCTTTATGCATGTATGAGACTACTTTATTATGTGCTTGATCATACCGTGCTTTGATGATATGCTTGCTTGGATATTCATTCTTATGCTCTTTGTATGATCATTCACTTGGATGATTGGTGATGGGTGCTTATTATATTGCAATCTTATCATTTCGAGCGATCCACCAAGATGTATATGTGACATGTAAGAGTAACTCATGATCCAAATCGATTGTGCATTTGCATTCAAACACAAATTTTTAATAATGCACAAATTTAGGGGGAGCTCTTTCTTATCACATACTTCTCAAAGCAATGATGTATTTCATTCATTATATCTTTTGTCGAAGCTTTGGTCTATATGTTGTCATCAATTACCAAAAAGGGGGAGATTGAAATGCAACTAATCCTCGGGTGCTTTTGGTAATTAATAACAACATATATGTCATTGATCTAATGCACATTGATAATAGATTTTAGAGAAGATCAATGATTGGCATGGCAAAGAATAGTGGATGTAGACCCCTCAAAATACAAAGGATAAAGATTAGCAAAGCTTCACGGATCTATATTTTTGGTTAAGTGATCCAAGATCAAATTGAGTCCGTAGGAAAGCCAATACTATTTAAAGGGAGTGAGGTTTTGATCATGACTCAATTGCCCAAGTGCTTAGTGATATTACTCCAAAACTCTCAAATATTTCTTCACTTCCATCTTATCCAAAACCCTAAATATCCATCTTGGTCCCACCGAATCACTCCCATCCAGACCCACTGAGATGATCTCATATACTGCCACATGCCAAACTGTAATCCTTCGGTGCAACTGAAATGGATCTTGGTCTCACCAAGATGGCCTGACCAAGTTTCTATGAGGAAGTTGCTTCATTTCGAAATAACCAAGATGAACCGATCGGAATTTTTGAGATGAGGTCTTTCCCTAGCCATCGCACTTTGGTCCCACCGAGTTGGTATGATCGGTCTCACCGAAAAGTCAAACGATCAAGTCTTTTGCACTAGTCGGTCTCATCGAGATTTTCATGTCGATGTCACCGAGTTGGGTCAAAGACTTGTAACGGTTGGATTGGTGCTACCTATTTATACCCCTGCACCACCACCTACTCTATAAGAGAGCCATCAGAACGAAACACAACTTCCACTACTCATTTTCTGAGAAGAGAACCACCTACTAATGGTTGAGATCAAGAGATTCCAATCCAACCATTTGAACCTTGATTTCTAGCCTTCCCGAAGTTGCTTTCCATTCAATCCCCTCTCCTAACAAAGTCAAATCTGTGAGAGAGTGTTTGAGTGCTGGGGAGATTATCATTTGAAGAACAAGAGCAAGGAGTTCATCATCAACAACACCATCTACTACCTTTTGGAGAGTGGTGTCTCCTAGATTGGTTAGGTGTCACTTGGGAGCTTCAAAGATTGTGGAGTTGAACAAAGGTTTTGTAAGGGCAAGGAGATCGCCTAATTCATGAAGATCTACCCGAGTGAGGCAAGTCCTTCATCGGCGTTGGCCGTGATGGAATAGACAAGGTTGCTCCTTCATGGATCATTCATGGGTGGAGCCCTCAGTGGACTCGCTCAGCAGTTACCCTCCATGGGTTGAAGTATCCATCAACGTGGATGGATGTACGATAGCACCACCTATCGGAACCACGCCAAAATCATCGTGTCTTCATTGTGTTTGAAATCTCCAGTCCCTCCTTTATGTTCATATGCAAAGTCTTTACTTTCCACTGCACAACTCTTAGACTTGCATGTGTAGGGTGTATTTGACTTGGTAGAATTGCTAAAACTTGCCTACAGCTAAAATTGGGAAAAGGATGAGTTTTATTTGGTCAAGTAGTCTAATCACCCCCCCCCCCCCTCTAGACATACTTTCGATCCTACACTATCTATAACTAAAGATAGAAAACAACTAAGAACAAAAAATAAAATGTACTTAGTGATAAAGCAAATAAGCGCAGACGAGAATATTCACCCTACGTTATTGCTCCCAGGCAATGGCGCTAGAAAAGAGCTTGATAATCCCCAAGTGTTTAAGAAATTGTCATAGCACTTTCCAGTAATGAAGTGATAAGTATGGAGTATCGAACCGACAAGGAGCTGGAGATATGATCTGCATCCCCATCCTCCGGCGTCGCAGATGTACCTCTCTGACCGTCGCCCAGACATCCTCGGACGTCCGTAGGTCCCACCTACGTGCCTACCTGCCTTAGACTACGCCATCATCCACCCAGGATCCGTCTGTATCCAGCAACCCTCCGCCCCCCTGTCGACGTCGTCCATGGTGGGCACCACACCCGGCAGGTATTCGGTCAAATGCCATAATTTTTTATTGAACTTCTTGTTGTTTTTTAGAGTAAGCACGATGACGAGGTACTCGGTGATGGAGTATGAGTTGTTTTGCGATGCGTGGAAGGTCATATATGCATACTTTGTAGGCATCAGGTAATGGGGCTCGCTGTTTTGACAAAACAAGCGTGCTTCATTTCTTGAGGAAAAGCACTTCGCGCCCTACAGCATGCACGTGATCCATGATCGTAATGTGAAGTCACTAGCCAATCAATGGTCACCATCATGAAGTATTGCGGCGTGGTTGCACGAGTGGAGACAAAGTGGCCCATCAGGCTTGTCAGCCATGGAGATTGTAATGTTTGCTTCTTGTTACTCTACATGTTTTCATTCATTCACTCAATGTTTAACATTGTCGTGTTGTACTACAGGACCGAGAGTAGACCATTTACATTCAACATATTGGCTGAAGCTTAAGGGCAACATTGTGTGGGAGGATATCTGTCGATTCTGACTCGCGTATCATTAAATTTAGAATCGATGAATTCGAAAAACTTGTTGAACATCATGTAATATTTACACTTGTTTAACTATGGTTATACTGAGAATATTTGCAGGCTATTTATGGATGAATTGTGCTATTTTCTATTATTATTTTGAATTTTGCAGATAAAAAAAGCATCAGGAGCGAACATTTAAGGAACAGGGTTGAATGGTCGGCCCTCGTATCTGTGTCCACGGACAAATCCGAACAAGTCCGTGAACGAATAGTGTGTGTGTGTTTTAGAGAACGACGTTGGAGATACCCTAATGAAGCTAATTTGGTGTTGTAAATGTTGGTTTCTTTTTTCAGTAAACTTGCTCAAACATAAAGAAGTTTGACTTGGAACTAACCTAGATTTTGAATATCACCTTTGTTTCAAATTTTGAGGCATTTGGAATATTTTAATATGAACTACATACAGACTGAAATGAGTGAACAAACACATTTAAAAGAAAAAAGTTAGAACTTCTTATAATTCATAACAGACGGAGACTCCCTCCTATCCAAATTATTTTTTCTTTTGCGGGTATGTGAAAATATATTTAATGATGAATATAATGAAGCATTTTTTAATGATAAATGTAATGAAGCTAATTGGTGTTGTAAATGTTGGTTTCTTTTTTCTGTAAACTTGCTCGAAAATAAAAACATAAAGAAGTTTGACTTCTTTTTTTTGCGGAAAAACTTTCAATCTATTCATCTTCAATCATGGCAGTACAACGAATATCAGAAATAAAAATTAATCCAGATTCGTAGACCACCTAGCGACGACTACAAGCCCGAAGCGAGCCGAATGCGCGCCCCCGTCATCGCCCCTCCATCGCCGGAGTCGGGCACAACTTATTGTAGTAGACAGTCGGGAAGTCGTCGTGCTAAGCCCCCATAGGACCAGCACCCAGAACAACAACCGCCGCCGATGAAAAATAACGTAGACCGGAAGGATCCAAACCGAAGACACACGAACATAGACGAACAACGACGAGATCCGAGCAATCCACCAAAGATAGATCTGCCGGAGACACACCTCCACACGCCCACCAACGATGCTAGACGCATCGCCGGAACGGGGGCTAGGCGGGGAGACCCTTATTCCATCTCCAGGGAGCCGACGCCGTCTCGCCTTCCTGAGTAGGACACAAACCCTAACAAGATTGAAAAAATGACTAAAAACGGAGCCCTCCCGCCGGCCCTTGTCAGGATCCACCGTGCCTCCATGGCCCTAGGGCCACCGGAGACGAGGCGGACCTGCGCCGGTGCCGGCGAGAGGCACGAACCCTAACTTTCTTTTTTGGAGAAAGAGGAGGTGGAGCCTTGGCTGTAGGTACGGCACACACCCCTTCAAGTTTGACTTAGAACAAACCTAGATTTTAAATATCATCTTTGTTCTGAATTATAAGACATTTTAAATATTAAATATAGACTATATATACGTCTGAAATGAGTGAACAAACACAGTAAAATATGTCTATATACATTCTGTATATATACACTAAACTGAGTAGAACTTTTTATAGTTGGTAACGGATGGAGTAAATTTAGAACGGAGGAAAAAGTACACGTGTTTTTGTCGCACTACGTAATGGTGTATACAGTTGTTCACCGGGCTGGACCGACCTGCGCCCGTGTTTAGTGCCCACCAAGCAAGCTCTAGCTAGCCTCTACCCTAGCAGCAGCTAGCAGTAGCATCACCAATCGAAGTGTCAAGAGACTATGCGACACACGGCACTACAGATCCCTCTCACGCACACAAAAAAAGACTGTCTATGCAACACACGGCATTCCGCCAGCTGCTACACACACAGTAGCCTACCTATACCCTGGGCCTGTGGGGATCAGATGCCCCTCTCCCTGTTTGTATTCAAAAGAGTATTCAAAACGCTAATCTTTTTTAATACGCTAATCTTTTCAGCATTAGAGCTAGCAAAACGAAAACAATAATAGTCACGTGTAGAATTATCTTATCTTGAGAAATAAATGCGCGCAATACGGCGAGATAAGGTTTCAGAGGGAAACCGAATCTCAACTAAATAAGCCCTAAATACTCGAGATCGGCGTAAAACAGGAAAATAAACATAACAATAAACGTGGGGATTGATCACGAGATCATTCTCGCGCAGATACTGCAGTACTGTGCCACATTTATGGCCAAAGATTTTCGATATACCCGGTGGAAAGATAAACGGGAATACGGATTGGAAAAGGGAGCGGCAGATGGCAACAAAACGGAGCAGCCCGCGCCCCCCGCCTCTTATACGCACGCGCCCCCGCCCCCTCCCGGGCACACACCGAGCGCAGGGCACGCACGGGCAGATCGAGGCAGGCACAGGCGCCGTAGCCGAGACCGGGAACCCCAACGGGCCAGGCACCACCACCAACCCTAGCTAGCTAGCCAGTCGAAGCCACCATGCAGCAGCGTCCAGCGTGCCGCCGCCCCGCGCTCTGACGCCCGCCGTCGGACGCCGGTCGCCGTCGTGGTCTACTAGCAAGAGAGCGTTTCTTTCTTGGTACAGGGTAGGGTGTATAGATCAACATATATGGGCGTGAGCCTGCTGAGGAAGCAGCACTCGTCGGCGGCGGGGGGCTCGAGCGGCGGCTCGTCGATGCCGCCCAAGGGGTGCATGGCGGTGCGCGTGGTGGGGCCGGGCGGCCGCGCGGAGGAGGAGGAGAGGTTCGTGGTGCCGGTGGGCTACCTCAAGCACCCGCTCTTCGTGGGCCTCCTCAAGGAGGCCGAGGAGGAGTACGGCTTCCAGCAGCAGGGCGCCATCACCATCCCCTGCGGCGTCGACAACTTCCGCCGCGTGCAGGCCATCATCGACAGCCAGAGGCACGGCGGCTCCGGCTCCGGCCGCCTCGTCTCCGGCGGCCACCACCACCACGGCTCCTCCTCGGGCCACCTCCACTTCCACCTCGCCGCCTGCTTCAGGGCGTGAGATCCGCCGACGCGGATCTCGCGCGCCCTCGCCGGCCGGATAGACCGATGCCATCTCCGGCCCCGTCTCGTTGCTTTGTTAATTAGAGTTGGTTTAGACGGTCAGGCATGTGATGATCGAAGGATCATGCGTGGGTTGAGTGCTAGCTAGTGTTCGGGTCTGCGGGTGTGTTGGAACTTGGAAATACAGATGGTCATCCGGATTTCGTTCCAGCTTGTGGTGATGATCCATCGACGATGATGAAAATCGAAGATATTTCAGTGCTTATAATAGATTAACCAGATGTTCTCTTGTCCCTTTACTTTCGTGAATTGCCTTTGGCTTTCAGACTGTGTGGTTGGTAGTATTCTCTTTCCAGAGAAGAATCTTTCTTTGGGGTGTTGTTCATCATGATTCATCCATACGCACGTACGCCGGGGCCAAAGAATTAATGAACAAACTTTAGCACAACATTAAGTGGTTTCGAAGCGAGTAACTCCACAAGTTTAGACACAATTAACTATAGCTGGGATGAAAAAACAGAGAACTCCTTGACAAGCAAAAAAAAAATGGAACTGTCGAGCTAGCTTGCAAAGGATCTACTTATTTTCTTTCTTTCTTTTAGGGACCTTTAGCTTGCAAAGGATCTATTTTCTTTCTTACTTTTGTCCCATCTACTGTCTGCCTCCTACATTAATTTTCCCCAATCAAGCAAGGGATTAGTGTAGCTGCTAGCTGCTAGTGGAGTAAACATTCACATATGTACTCATCAATATTCTCCTACTCCACTACTAATCAACAAATTAAGTGTACGCCACTCATATATGGCACCTACGTGTCCATCTTTGGGAATATCGAGGCACCTGTGCGAGTCTGCAGCCGTTGAGAGCTTCTTGTGGCAGAGGAGAAGCTGATGTCTATCTGAAAGGAAAGGGCGGCGCCTCAGTGGAAAGGATGGATGGAGTGAGACAAAACTTCCTAGGCCAGAAGGACAGGCAGACACGCAGTACGAGAAGGCAAGATCTGACTTGACCACCATGCAGCAGATACACATACCTTCTTAGGCCAGATGGTTTTCTTATTTTGCTTCTTGGTGT
Source organism: Triticum aestivum (assembly GCF_018294505.1). Lineage (NCBI taxonomy): Eukaryota > Viridiplantae > Streptophyta > Magnoliopsida > Poales > Poaceae > Triticum > Triticum aestivum. Next base: position 527,373,312 of record NC_057813.1, on the reverse strand, counting down.
AAACCCCCTTCTTGGATAAAAACTATGCTCCTAGATAGATCATACCAAAAGAAAAAGGAAAGGAAGGGAGGGGGGTATAAATGGACGAAAATTAACTATTCTTTTCCTAAAAAAAGTGAATGATCTCCCGGCAGTCAACACGGAGTTGGATGAAGAGGAGGGGGCGGTGTTGGAGGAGGAGACCGCAAAAGAGCAAAGCAGAAGCAGGAGTAGCAATAAAGGGGAGGAATAAAGTGGTGTAGACCCCCTTGATGAAAAATTGATGTATAAAAAAATCAAAGAAAAAAACTATGAAAATATTTGATCCCTCTTCCTAAGAAGTGAATAGTGCCCCACCCCCGCCGTTCAATTGGGAGTCGGGCGGGGGTGCAGGAGGGGGAGAAGGTGAAAGAGCAAAGCATAAGCATGATCACGGATAAAATGGAGGAGCGAAGTAGGGAAGGAAGCTTACCGCTGAATGAAACACCCTCGAAACCTCATCGGCGAAGGGATGATAATTGTTATCCCGCCTCAGTTTCTCGTTGCTTGTGGTGGTGGTGGATGACGGGCCACGGGGTAGCGACGACTGCATATCCAACAATGAAGCGAGAAGAGGAGGAGTCATCGATAAAAGGATGCCTCCGCGACGAGGTAGGCTGGAGAGAAAGAGTGTGGAGCTGGCAGGAGCGGAAGAGGAAGGGAAGCCCTTTATTTATGGCTATTTATGTGTGTTTGCGTGTGTGACAGGTAATCGGACACGAGTCGATAGCGGCGGTGAGGTAGGTGTGAGGGGGACAAAAGCGGTGGGAAATGGAGGTGCGACACACACCATGTCTGTATAATTGACATGTGTATAGGTTCGACAGATGACCGTATGACGATGGTAGATGATGACTGGTATCAGAGCAATGGTGGTGGATTGGATGATGAATCGAGATGGGAGGAGCCGTCGATAAAAGGAAGGGTCACAATAGGTTGGGAAGGAAAACAAGAAGAAAAAATGGACACTGAAGCAAGGAGGCAGATAGGCGTGCCATGTATTTATAATGATCTTTTACTTTCGTATGTTTAATACACAGTCGGGTTACCATTAGCGGCAAGGTTGGTTGCGAAAGAAAAGTGCGGAGAAGCAAAACAAGAAAGTCACGAAAAATGAAGGAGGGGGCCTAGACACGCCTTGCATTTGTAATTGTCAGTATATATTTGTTGTTCGGTAGATAATGGAACATGACTTGGCCTCGACCAAAACGTAGATTGGACAGGAATAGAGTGAAATTAAAAGATAAAGGGGGGAGGTAAGGGGTGGGTTAGCGCCCCTTGTTTTTATGACTTGTTTGTAAACATTTGCATGTTTGTCGGATAGTCCGTCAGAAAAAATGTGGTGTGTGACATGTACCCTTTTTTTTGTGAACTGTTCACTTAGATCCTCCATAAGTCCCAACGATTTTATAAATTTGTTTATCACGTTTTAGAGAATGTTCACTATGATATGATATTTTTGTTTATGTGGTGCAAAAAGTTGTAATGTTTATTCTGAAGGTCTAAAATGCATGGATCTCAATGTCAGATCTATGGCTCTTGGCGTTGAGCCAAACTAGAGGCCAATGTGCACTTTGTCGCACCGTTCTTCACTCGTGTGGGCGATTGTTTTCTTTTGATTTTTATCTATGTTGGCTTGGGTTTTAATTTATGGCAGTGCTTTTTCATTAGTTTATCGTATTGGGTTACCGTTGTAGACGATATTTGTTCTGAGAGAAGAGTGGGTATTATTTTGGAGTCCTTGCACGCTTTCAGCCTCGGTATCAGCCGGTGGTGTTTGGGTGATCCCCGTGGAAGCTCTTATTACATGTTAAAACCATAGAATTGTTCTTATGGTGCTCACATGGTTCGACCCATGAAGCCCTTGCTCCCTTAGCTCGGCTCCTGCTCTATTCGTCACTTAGCTTTTTTTTCCTCTTGCTCCACTGCTAGCTCAGAAATGCTATCTTTTTTTATGAAGAAGTTCATGTGTTTTTTAAATAAATTGGATTTTGATTTTTTTTAATATGGTACATTAAATACACAATTTTTAAGAAACTATTCATGAATTTAAAAAATATTCATGGATTTAGAGCAATCTTCATAAATTTCGAAAAAAATCATAAATTTAAAAATGTTCATAGACTTTCAAAATATCCATGAATTCTTCTAAGAAATATTAACTATAAAAAATATCCATGGTCTTTCTAAACGTTCATGACTTTTAATAAACATTCATGAATTGGAGTATGAGAAAAAATATCAAAATACAAAAAAAAAAGAAAAAGAAAAAGAAAAACTATCAAAACTTTAAAGACGCAAAAAAAGGAAAGAAAAACAAAGTAAGAGTACCAAGCAAGACCTTATGAAAACAGGAAAAAATCGTCCACACCCTTATAGGCGGGACCACAACGTTTTCCACATCTCCCGAAGCATCCGGAGGCTCAAAATCTTGAGACCTCCGTACCTTAATAGATACTAAAATATAAAAGCGTTTGGAACACTATTTTAGTGATCTAAACGCTTTTATATTTCTACGGAGGGAGTACTTGAGTCCCCAAGAAATCTGCCTGATGGTCAGCAAAACCGTCGGAGAAAAAAGAACAGAAACGGACACTGATTTTGTTTATGAACTGAGAGAGGGCGACATTCGCAGTCACTCCAGTCCCCTAGCAGTTTGCCTTCTTCCCGATAACTGGTCGCGTCGGTTTCATGTTTTCCCGCAGAAGTTTTGGGCTCAACTCCACGGCAGCAGCTAGTCGTAGTAACGTGGAGAAGAATCGGGCGTGTTTTAAGGACCCCCTTCGCCATGCCTAGGCAAATAGAGAAACTGTACAAGTGTGCTGTGCAGCACGCATGGCCAACACGTACGCGTCCCTCGCTCCAGGCCTCCAGGACTTGCATGCCTTGGCGCCGCTTTTTGCTGAAATGTTGTCCCCGATGTCTCCGGTGCTAAAAAGGAGCAGCATAGCTAGTGCAGCGATTCAGTGCCCAGGTCTATCTGCCTCCGGTCAGGGAAAATTCAGAAACAAATATTAAAAAAACTAAAAAAAATATCGTGGTAGACAATTTATTGTGTGAGGTTCGCTTCAAATATTAACTCATTTGAACATCTGAGTAGCTCTCAGAAAAAAGACAAATCGGATCAAAATAGTACATGAACAGTAAACTGTTTTACACACCCTGAATTTGTCTTTTTTGCCGAGAATTGCTCAACTGTCCAAATAATTTAAAAATTGGGGCGGACCTCACACATCAAATTCTCTACCTTGAGAAAAATGACCCGGGCTTAGAAATGGATTTTCGTAACTACACTATAAGAGCAACTCCAACGGAGCGACCCATTTCGTTCGCTGGCGTCCGTATGGGTTGGCGCGGACACAAAAGTCGGCTCGATGCGCCGACCCAAACGGACGCACGTCCGCCTGCCGACCCATTCCCGACCTATTTTTTAGCCGGATTTGCGTCAGCGCGGAAACAAGACAGGCGCGCGCGTGCCTTCTCCTCTCCTCGGGCCCGCTGATCGGTGGCAACCACCACCATTTCCCTCCATTCCACCCAAACCCCTCCCGCCCGCGCGCGCTCCCGCCTGATACGTCTCCAACGTATCTATAATTTTTTATTGTTACATGCTATTATATTACCCGTTTTGGATGTTTACGGGCTTTGGTTTACACTTTTGTATCATTTTTGGGACTAACCTATTAACCGGAGGCCCAACCCGAATTGCTGTTTTTTTGCCTATTTCAGTGTTTCGAAGAAAAGGAATATCAAACGGAGTCCAAACGGGATGAAACTTTTGGGAGCGATCTTTTTGGAACAAATGCCAACCAGGAGACTTGGAGTGGACGTCAAGCAACAAGTGAGGTGGCCACGAGGGTGCCCGGCGCGCCCCCCACCCTCGTGGTTCCCTCGATCGTCAACCGACGTACTTCTTCCTCCTATATATACGCCCGTACCCTGAAACCATCAGAAGCGACCACGAAACCTAATTCCACCGCCGTAACCTTCTCTATCCGCGAGATCACGTCTTGGTGCCATCGCCGGTGCTCCGCCGGAGGGGAAGAATCCACCACGGAGGGCCTCTACGTCATCTCCAAGGCCTCTCTGATGAGTCGTGAGTAGTTTACCGCAGACCTTCGGGTCCATGGTTATCAGTAGATGGCTTCTTCTCTCTCTTTGAATCTCAATACAAAGTTCTCCTTGATCTTCTTGGAGATCTATTCGATGTAATTCTTTTTGCGGTGTGTTTGTTGAGATCCGATGAATTGTGGGTTTATGATCAAGTTTATCTATGAGAAGTATTTGAATCTCTTCCGATTTCTTTTATATGTGATTAAGTTATCTTTGCAAATCTCTTTGAATTATCAGTTTGGTTTGGCCTACTAGATTGATCTTTCTTGCAATGGTAGAAGTGCTTAGCTTTGGGTTCAATCTTGCGGTGACCTTTCCCAGTGACAGCAGGGGCAGCAAGGCACGTATTGTATTGTTTTCATCGAGGATAAAAAGATGGGGTTTATATCATATTGCATGAGTTTATCCCTCTACGTCATGTCATCTTTCTTAATGCGTTACTCTGTTCTTTATGAACTTAATACTCTAGATGCATGCTCGATAGTGGTCAATGTGTGGAGTAATAGTAGTAGATGCAGGCAAGAGTCGGTCTACTTGTCACGGATGTGATGCCTATATACATGATCATGCCTAGATAATCTCATAACTATGCGCTTTTCTATCGATTGCTCGACAGTAATTTGTTCACCCACCATAATACTTATGCTATCTTGAGAGAAGCCACTAGTGAAACCTATGGCCCCTGGGTCTATCTCTTATCATATAAGTTTGCCATCTACTTTTATTTGCATCTTTTACTTTCCAATCTATATCATAAAAATACCAAAAATATTTATCTTATCATATTATCTCTATCAGATCTCACTTTTGCAAGTGGCCGTGAAGGGATTGGCAACCCCTTTATTGTGTTGGTTGCGAGGTTCTTGTTTGTTTGTGTAGGTGCGTGGGACTTCTGAGGAGCCTCCTACTAGATTGATACCTTGGTTCTCAAAAATTGAGGGAAATACTTACGCTACTGTGGTGCATCACACTTTCCTCTTCAAGGAAAACCAACGCAAGCTCAAGACATAGCAAGAAGAATTTCCGGCGCCGTTGCCGGGGAGGCTTCCACCAAGTCAAGTCAAGATTCGACCTCCCGCCAACGTGCGATTTCTGGTGCAGTTGCCGGGGAGGTCTTTGCTCAAGTCAAGACATACCAAGTATCCATCACAAACTCATCTCCCTCACATTACATTATTTGCTATTTACCTCTCGTTTTCCTCTCCCCCACTTCACCCTTGCTGTTTTATTAGCCCTCTCTTTCCCAATCTCCTCTTCCTCTTTCGCTTGCCTTTTTGTTTGCTTGTGTGTTGGATTGTTTGTCGCGATGGCGCAAGATAATACCAAATTGTATGACTTCTCCAATACCAATAATAATGATTTCCTTAGTACTCCGATTGCTCCTCTTAATGATGTTGAGTCTTGTGAAATTAATGTTGCTTTGTTGAATCTTGTTATGAAAGATCAATTCTCCGGCCTTCCTATTGAAGATGATGTTACCCATCTAAACAACTTTGTTGATTTGTGTGAGATGCAAAAGAAGAAAGATACGGATAATGATATTGTTAAATTGAAGTTATTTCCGTTTTCACTTAGAGATCGTGCTAAAAATTGGTTTTCATCTTTGCCTAAGAATAGTATTGATTCATGGAATAAGTGCTAAGATGCTTTTATCTCTAAGTATTTTCCTCCCGCTAAGATCATCTCTCTTAGGAATGACATTATGAATTTTAAACAATTTGATCATGAGCATGTTTCCCAATCTTGGGAAAGAATCAAATTAATGATTCGCAATTGCCCTACTCATGGTTTGAATTTATGGATGGTCATACAAAAATTTTATGCCGGATTGAATTTTGCTTCTAGAAATCTTTTAGATTCGGCCGCGGGAGGCACTTTTATGGAAATCACCTTAGGAGAAGCTACCAAACTCCTTGATAACATTATGGCTAATTATTCTCAATGGCACACTGAAAAATCTACTAGTAAAAAAGGCATGCTATAGAAAAAATTAATGTTTTGAGTGAAAAGATGGATGAACTTATGAAATTGTTTGCTACTAAGATTGCTCCTATTGATCCCAATGATATGCTTTTGTCTACTTTGATTGAGAATAATAATGAATCTATGGATGTGAATTTTGTTGGTAGGAATAATTTTGGTAACAATGCTTATAGAGGAAACTTTATGGACCGTTTCCTAATAATTCATCTAATAATTATGGTAATTCCTACAACAATTATTATGGAAATTTTAATAAGATGCCCTCTGATTTTGAGAACAGTGTTAAAGAATTTATGATCTCTTAAAAGAATTTTAGTGCTTTGCTTGAAGAAAAATTGCTTAAAGTTGATGATTTGACTAGGAACATTGATAGACTTTCATTTGATGTTGATTCTTTGAAACTTAGATCTACTCCTCCTAAGCATGATATCAATGAGTCTCTCAAAGCCATGAGAATTTTCATTAATGAGTGCAAAGAAAGAACCGTTAGTTTGCGTGCTAAAAAAGATTGCTTTGTAAAAGTGTGTTCTTCTAGTCTCCATGAAAATAATGATGAAGATCTAAAAGTTACTGATGTGTCCCCTATTAAATCTTTGTTTTGCAATATGAATCTTAATAATGATGGGACTGGATATGAGTCAACTTTAGTTAAAAGGCGTCCCAATGATTCGGAGTTTTTAGATCTTGATGCTAAATTTGGTAAAAGTGGGATTGGAGAGGTCAAGACTTTAAATAGCATTGAACCCACTATTATAGATTTCAAGGAATTTAATTATGATAATTGTTCTTTAATAGATTGTATTTCCTTGTTGCAATCCGTGTTGAATTCTCCTCATGCTTATAGTCAAAATAAAGCTTTTACCAAACATATCGTTGATGCTTTGGTGCAATCTTATGAAGAAAAACTTCATTTGGAAGTATCTATACCTAGAAAACTTTATGATGAGTAGGAACCTACTATAAAAATTAAAATTAAAGATCATGAGTGTTATGCTTTGTGTGATTTGGGTGTTAGTGTTTCCACGATTTCGAAAACTTTATGTGATGTCCTAGGTTTCCATGATCTTGATGATTGCTCTTTAAATTTGCACCTTGCGGATTCCACCATTAAGAAACCTGTGGGAAGGATCAATGATGTTCTTATTGTTGCAAATAGGTATTATGTGCCCGTAGATTTTATCGTTCTTGACATAGATTGCAATCTTTCTTGTCCTATTATTCTTGGTAGACCTTTCCTTAGAACGAATGGTGCAATTATTGATATGAAGGAAGGGAATATTAGATTCCAATTTCCACTAAGGAAAGGCATGGAGCACTTTCCAAGGAAGAAAGTTAAATTACCTTATGAATCTATCATGCGAGCTACTTATGAATTGAGTGCCAAAGATGGCAACACTTAGATCTATCCTCGCTTTTATGCCTAGCTAGGGTCGTTAAACGATAGCGCTTGTTGGGAGGCAACCCAATTTTATTTTTGTTTCTTGCTTTTTGCTTCTGTTTAGTAATAAATATTTTATCTGGTTTCTGTTTAGATGTGTTTTCATGTTTTAGTTAGTGTTTGTGCCAAGTAAAACCTATAGGATAACCTATGGTAATAGTTAATTTGATTCTGCTGAAAAACAGAAACTTTGCGCTCACGAGAAAAATTAAATAAATCACAGAAACGTGATTTTGCGTTGATTCTTTTTCTGTAGATCAATAGACAAATTGCCTAGGACTTCCTATTTTGGAAGGACTTTTAGAGTTCCAGAAGTATTCGAAAGTTACAGATTGCTACAGACTGTTCTGTTTTTCATAGATTCTGTTTTTGGTTTGTTGTTTGCTTATTTTGATGCATCTATGGCTAGTATTGGGGGGTATGAACCATAAGTTGGAATACAGTAGTTTTAACACCAATATAAATAAAGAATGAGTTCATTACAGTACCTTATGTGGTGGGTTTTTTTCTTACACTAACGGAGCTTATGAGATTTCCTGATGAGTTTTGTGTTGTCAAGTTTTCAAGTTTTGGGTAAAGATTTGATGGACTGCGGAATAAGGAGTGGCAAGAGCCTAAGCTTGGGGATGCTCATGGCACCCCAAGATATTCAAGGATAACCAAAAGCCTAAGCTCGAGGATGCCCCGAAAGGCATCCCCTCTTTCGTCTTTGTCTATCGGTAACTTTACTTGGAGCTATACTTTTATTCGCCACATGATATGTGTTTTGCTTGGAGCGTCTTGTATGATATTAGTCTTTGCTTTTTAGATCACCACAATCATCCTTGTTGTACACCTTTTGGGAGCAACCCACATGATTTGGAATTTATTAGAATACTCTATGTGCTTCACTTATATCTTTTGAGTTAGATAATTTTTGCTCTAGTGCTTCACTTATATCTTTTAAAGCACGACGGTGGCATAATTTTGTAGAAATTGTTAATATCTCATGCTTCACTTATATTATTTTGAGTCTTTTAGAACAACATGGTATTTTCTATGGTTATAAAATTGGTCCTAGAATGATGGGCATCCAAGTTGGGTATAATAAAAACTATCATAGAAAGTGAATTGGATGCTATGATCAATTTGATGCTTGATAATTGTTTTGAGATATGAGGATGGTAATATTAGAGTCATGCTAGTTGGGTAATTGTAAATTTAAAGAATACTTGTGTTGAAGTTTGTGATTCCCGTAGCATGCAGGTATGGTGAACCACTTTGTGATGAAGTTGGAGCCCAATTTTATTTATTGATTGTCTTCCTTATGAGTGGCGGTCGGGGATGAGCGATGGTCTTTTCCTACCAATCTATCCCCCTAGGAGCATGCACGTAGTACTTTGTTTTCAATGGGTTGTAGATTTTTGCAATAAGTATATGAGTTCTTTATGACTAATGTTGAGTCCATGGATTATACGCACTCTCACCCTTCCACCATTGCTAGCCTCTCTTGTGCCACGCAAATTTTGCTGGTACCATACACCCATCATATACCTTCCTCAAAACAGCCACCATACCTACCTATTATGGCATTTTCATAGCCATTCCGAGATATATTGCCATGCAACTTTCCACCGTTCCGTTTATTATGACACACATCATCATTATCATATTGCTTTTGCATGATCATGCAGTTGACATCGTATTTGTGGCAAAGCCACCTTCATAATTCCATACATGTCGCTCTTGATTCATTGCATATCCCGGTACACCGCCGGAGGCATTCATATAGAGGCATACCTTGTCCTAAGTATCGAGTTGTAATCTTGAGTTGTAAGTAAATAAAAGTGTGATGATCTTCATTATTAGAGCATTGTCCCAAGTGAGGAAAGGATGACGGAGACTATGATTCCCCCACAAGTCAGGATGAGACTTCGGACTTTATAAAAAAATAAAAAAAGGAAAGGCCAAATAAAAAAATGAGAGAAAAAGAGAGAAGGAACAATGCTACTATCCTTTTTACCACACTTGTGCTTCAAAATAGCACCATGGTCTTAATGATAGAGAGTCTCCTATGTTGTCACTTTCATATACTAGTGGGAATTTCTCATTATAGAACTTGGATTGTATATTCCAATGATGGGCTTCCTCAAAATGCCCTAGGTCTTCGTGAGCGAGCAAGTTGGATGCACACCCACTTAGTTTCTTCTGTTGAGCTTTCATACATTTATAGCTCTAGTGCATCCGTTGCATGGCAATTCCTACTCACTCACATTGATATCTATTAATGGGCATCTCCATAGCCCGTTGATACGCCTAGTTGATCTGAGACTATCTTCCTTTTTTTTCTCTTCTCCACAACCAACATTCTATTCCACATATAGTGCTATGTCCATGGCTCACGCTCATGTATTGCGTGAAAGTTGAAAAAGTTTGGGATTACTAAAGTATGAAACAATTGCTTGGCTTGTCATCGGGGTTGTGCATGATTAAATACTTTGTGTGATGAAGATAGAGCAACAGCAAGACTATATAATTTTGTAGGAATAATTTTCTTTAGCCATGCTATTTTGAGAAGACATGATTGCTTTGTTAGTATGCTTGAAGTATTACTATTTCTTATGTCAATATGAACTTCTATTTTGAATCATTTGGATCTGAACAGTCATGCCGCAATAAAGAAAATTACATTGAGAATTATGCTAGGTAGCATTCCATGTCAAAAATTCTGTTTTTATCATTTACCCACTCGAGGACGAGCGGGAATTAAGCTTGGGGATGCTTGATACGTCTCCAATGTATCTATAATTTTTGATTGTTCGATGCTATTATATTACCCGTTTTGGATGTTTATGGGCTTTGGTTTACACTTTTATATCATTTTTGGGACTAACCTATCAACCTGAGTCCCAGCCCGAATTGCTATTTTTTTTGCCTATTTCAGTGTTTCGAAGAAAAGGAATATCAAGCGGAGTCCAAATGGGATGAAACCTTCGGGAGCGATCTTTTTGGAACAAATGCCAACCGGGAGACTTCGAGTGGACGTCAAGCAACAAGCGAGGCAGCTACGAGGGTGCCCGGCATGCCCCCACCCTCGTGGGCCCCTCGATCGTCAACCGACGTACTTCTTCCTCCTATATATACACCCGTACCCTGAAACCATTAGAAGCAACCACGAAAACCTAATTCCACCGCCGCAACCTTCTGTATCCGCGAGATCTCATCTTGGAGCCGTCGCCGGCGCTCCGTCGGAGGGGGAATCCACCACGGAGGGCCTCTACATCATCTCCAAGGCCTCTCTGATGAGTTGTGAGTAGTTTACCACGAACCTTTGGGTCCATAGTTATTAGCTAGATGGCTTCTTCTCTCTCTTTAAATCTCAATACAAAGTTCTCCTTGATCTTCTTGGAGATCTATTCGATGTAACTCTTTTTGCGGTGTGTTTGTCGAGATCCGATGAATTGTGGGTTTATGATCAAGTTTATCTATGAGAAATATTTGAATCTCCTCTGAATTCTTTTATGTGTGATTAAGTTATCTTTGCAAGTCTCTTCGAATTATCAGTTTGGTTTGGCCTACTAGATTGATCTTTCTTGCAATGGTAGAAGTGCTTAGCTTTGGGTTCAATCTTGCGGTGTCCTTTCCCAGTGACAACAGCGGAAGCAAGGCACGTATTGTAATGTTGCCATTGAGGATAAAAAGATGGGGTTTATATCATATTGCATGAGTTTATCCCTCTACATCATGTCATCTTTCTTCATGCGTTACTCTGTTCTTTATGAACTTAATACTCTAGACGCATGCTGGATAGCGGTTGATGTGTGGAGTAATAGTAGTAGATGCAGGTAGGAGTCGGTCTACTTGTCACGGACGTGATGCCTATATACATGATCATGCCTAGATAATCTCATAACTACGTGCTTTTCTATCAATTGCTCGACAGTAATTTGTTCACCCACCGTAATACTTATGCTATCTTGAGAGAAGCCACTAGTGAAACCTATGCCCCCCGGTCTATATCTTATCATATAAGATTACCATCTATTTTTATTTGCATCTTTTACTTTCCAATCTATATCATAAAAATACCAAAAATATTTATCTTATCATATTATCTCTATCAGATCTCACTTTCGCAAGTGGCCGTGAAGGGATTGACAACCCTTTATTGTGTTGGTCGCGAGGTTCTTGTTTGTTTGTGTAGGTGCATGGGACTTCTGAGGAGCCTCTTACTGGATTGATACCTTGCTTCTCAAAAACTGAGGGAAATACTTACGCTACTGTGCTGCATCACCCTTTCCTCTTCAAGGAAAACCAACGCAAGCTCAAGATGTAGCACCGCCCTACCCCCGCCATGGACGAGACCGAGGCTGCCGCCGGCCTCGCCTTGTCCGGCAAAGGCAAGCTTCGCTCCCCCCGCAGGACCACCGCGCCCATGCCGAAGAAGGTGCTGACGCCCAAACAACGGGCAAAGGAGTCGGCCAAGAGGAAGGACTGGAGGCACGCGGCGGACGCGAGGGATGAAGCCATCGCGGCGGCCGCCATCGCCACCGCCGCGCAGCAGGAGGTCACCAATGCCCGCGTCGAGGAAACGAGGGAGGCGCTCTACATGATGGGGTTAAACCCTAGCCAGCACGACCTCGTCACCGCCGCCGCGGCCAGCACCGGCTCATCTGCCTTCCCTCAGACGATGCTGCCCGACTCGCCCCGCGCGTCGGCTTGCAACCCGGTGTCTGGCTTCTACGTCTACCCGCGGGCCTCACGCCTGTCCGGGGAGTGCTCGCCCGACGTGAGCGTGGTAGCGCCTTCCACGCCCGCGCCCACGCCCATCGACCTCAACGCCACACCGGTGGCCGGTGGCTCATCAGCCTAAGGCGCGAGGAAATGCGCGCGGCAGACGCCAGCCGACCATTTTCCGGTCGCAAACAACCTGTTCGACGGAATGCCGGCCGCCGGCGACATCGACTACATGCGGCACATGATCTTCAAGGGTGGTGCGCAAGTTGCTGGCTTCGATCCCGACGAGACACAAAGCCAGGACGGCCGAGGGGCGTTCACGCCGTCCGCTGGCTACAATGAAGATCGGGTGGCCTTCATGTGTGATCAGGTCGGCCTGGACCTGGACGACTTCCCTCTCGACCATGAGTTTCCGGAGGACTACGGGCTAGAGGAAGAGGACGAGTGTGACATCGAAGGGGAGCCTTTGTTCGAGGACGAGCTCGCCAACCAAGTCGCCAGGTCGAAGCCGAAGCGCAAGAGCAAGCGGACCAAGGCATACACAGCGGCCAAGGACAAGCTTCTTTGCGAGTGTTGGAGAGACATTGGGCAAACCCCAAGACGGGTGCCGAACAAAAGCATTCAACTCTTTGGATTCGTGTCCACCGTGAGTCCCATGAGCGCAAGAAGTTTCTGCCGTACCAAATAGTCAGCGCGCGTGGGTGGGTGTCCATTTCAAAGCAATGGAGGGTGATCCAACAAGAGTGCAGCAAGTTTTGTGCCACTCTTGAGAGCGTCAAGGCCCGCCCCGTGACCGGCATCGGCATGCAAGACATGGTATGCTAGCAAGACGCCCTCTTTTGTGTCATCAAGTTTATGCTTGTGTGTTCATTTTCATACCATTTTGCCAATATACTTGCATGAAATACATTTGTAGGCATTTCAAGCTTTGGAGGTATTCAAGGTCCAACACAATGGCAAGTGCTTCAACCTCTCCCATTGCTTTAGGGTGATCAAAGACGAGGATAAGTTCAAGACGCAATATGCCGCGGGAAGCAAGCCGTGGAGGAGGTTGGGGACGACGAGAAGACTCGGCCGCGGGAGAAGACCAACTCCAAGAAGGAGGACAAGCGGGATGCGGCATCGATCGCCTTGACCGCAACCGTGGAGGACATAATCACCAAGAAGGATTCAAGGAAGGAGAAGCGCCGGCAAGAAAGGGAAGAGCAAATGAACGCCTTCATGGAGATCCAAAGGAGGAGGCTTGACATGGAGGCGGAGGAGCAAGCACGGATGCTTGAGATGGAGGCGGAGAAGCAAGCCAAGATGCTAGAGATCGAGGCCGCCAACGCCAAGGCCAAGGCGAAAGAAGTGGCTCTCGCGAGCATATGATGACCGGGGTGGAGATCATGAAGGTGGATCTCAACACCGTGTCGCCAAAGAAGAGGCCATGGTTCGAGAAGATGCAGGCCGACATGCTCAAGTTCGACGACGAGTGATCTACGGCGGCGAGCGCCATCTTTTTTGTATGCCGGCAGGTGCCCTGGCATGACCACGGGGCCACGATGGTGTGGTCGAACTCAAGTCCCATCCTTTTTTTGTGTGCTAGCATATGTGTCGGCCGGCTGGCGAGTGCGCCAACATTAAATGTGATGTTATTTTTTGAAGCCGACATTGTATGCCGGCGCTGGCATATGGTGCCGGCATGAGACATGGCCGCTGGCGTATCGGTTGTGGCCTTTTTTTTAAATGTTGATTGCGGATATGAAATGGATCGGCGCGTTGGGCACATTGCCGATCCAAATCTAAAACAAGACGGACGCCGGACGGGCGGCCGACCCAAACGAACAAAAGGCGGACAAATTCGCTGTCCGTTTGGGTCGGGTTGTTGGAGTTGCTCTAAAAGAAGATTAAAGACAAACACCCCTGGTAACAATAAGAAGAATTCACTCCACGTGCTACCAATCATTGGCACTTTGGCAGCTCCCTTGCGTCCGGTGTTGCCGAACATTCCGAGAGATAGAAAATTGTACTCGGACTACCAGCAAGAAACCGCAGGGAAGGAAAGGAAAGGATGATACGGAGAATCCTTTTCTGTACGGGCGGAGCACAGAGATGGACAAAGTGGAGACCACAGACCACCGCAGCACAGCCCCTCAGTGTCAGGCCGGACTATTCTACTATTATTATTCCCCTCCCGATCAGGCCGCGCAGCGCAGCTAGTGGCGCCGGCCGCCCAGACCTTGACGTCGACCCGCGCGCACCACGGAGCAATTTCACCAATATCTCCCCGGCCGTGTTCGTCCGTATACGCGGCGGGGGAGAATCTGCGGAGGGAGTACGGGCGGGGACGGCCGGACGGGCGTGCTGCTGCTGGTAGTGACTTGTAGTGACGCTATGGGCCTTAACGTGTCCACTCCGGCCCGCTGGTGCGTGGGCTGAGACGCCTGACCCAAGTGGGCCGCTGGACAGCACGGTTGTTGAAGGAGTCGCTGCCCTGCGGGTCCTGCTTGTCAGGTGTGTTGACATCCCCCTCTCTTTGAGACGAGGCTTGACCCCAAGCCTGTGCATGAGGGAATCCGGCCATCAGGCTCTCCTTGTCTTCTTAGGTTGTGTCCAATGTTGCGAAGCTGGACCATTTTATCTTCACTTTGCTCGTGGACGCCATCCTTCTGCTTGCGCCATCGGGTCTGAAGGATTGCTATGGGCACAGCGAGGTCGTCAGAACAATGTGGCAGTTGGGGTTCGACTGACATACCAGGGGGCAAGTGCTCGGCATAGGAGGGAGACATGAAACACTGGGTGCACCGTGGCGTGTGGTGGAAGTTGCAACTTGTTCGCCACTTCATTGATCTTGGCGATGATTGGAAATGATCCATAGAACTTGTATGATAGCTTGTGGTTTGCCCTCGGAGCCACCGACGATTGGACGTACGGTTGGAGCTTGAGGAACACTTGGTCACCCACCTCAAATGCCCGGAAGGAACGCTTCTTATCTGCTTGTTCTTTCATCAGCTGTCGTGCTCTGTTAAGATGTTGCTGCAATAAGTCTTGGACAGTGGCTCGTTCGTCTAGCCACGATTGAAGTGCGGGAACTGAACAGGTGTTGTTAGCAGTGATGCCCCAGTGGCGCGGCTCGTACCGAACATAGCTTTGAACGGTGCCATGCCAATAGCGGAATGGTGGGCATTGTTGTACCAGAACTGAGCAAGAGGAATCTAGAAACTCCATCTGCGCGGGCATGCTTGTGTAGAACAGCGGAGGAACGTCTCGACACACTGATTAACGCGCTCTGTCTGGCCATCAGTTTGAGGATGGTTTGATGTGCTCAGCTTGAGTTCCGTACCTACACTATCGGGTGGTAAGTGCGACATATGCCAACGGGTGGCTTATCATTGTGGGAGCCAGTAAGACATCGCCAGTGCCTGGAAATGGGATAAGGCGAAGACATGCACGCCGACAAATCTTACCCAGGTTTGGGGCTCTCCTAGGAGATAACACCCCTAGTCCTGCTCTGCGGGGTCTCCGCATGATCACTAGACCAACACAAGTGGCTCCTTGAGCTGTTTTGCTTAGAGGTGGAAGAAGGACAAGGCTAGCTCTCCTCCTCTCTCTATGTGGTGTCTAAAACTTCAAGAGATCAACCCTTTGCATGGGTGTCCTGGGGGTTTATATAGGCCTACCCCCAGGGGTACAATGGTAATCCGGCTGGAGGTGGGTCCACAACGTCAGTGTTTATAGTCGACGGCTTCTCTGCCGGCCGCTGGGTCCCACCGGCTGTCGGCCTCTTGGCCGACAGGCTGAGCCCACCGCCTGAGGGGTCTTGTCGGCTGCTGATTACTGTAGCCTTGCTCTTGGTGACGATAGCTTTGTCGGGGTAAGCATGGCTACAGTGCCGCCGCCTGGCAGGCATTCACTATAGCCTTAGCCCATCTTGTCAGCTTAATGGCGCACAAACTTCCAGGACAGGGGCAGGCCGACTGCTGGGTGTCGGCCTCCCCCCGGGCCGACTGGCCAAGCCTGGCCGCCTTCTGGTATCTATCTAGCAGGAGGGGCCCGCCGCCTGCGGGCCGTACTGGCAGCCTGTCGTGGGTGATGTCATTGTCAACATGGCAACAGTGTCGCGCCGGACGGGGGTGGCCGCCCCGTACGACACACTGTGGCCACACTTGCTCCGGGATTCGGGGGTGGTAGGCTTTACTGTAGCCACGCCCCGTCTCATCGCCGTTATGTGTGTGCAAACTTTGAGGGTGTGAGTCAGGCCGCCTGCTAGGAGCCGGCCCTTTGGTGGCCGGCTACTAGGAGTCGGACCTCTTCGAGAGGACTCTTAGAGCCTTGCCGCCTTCTAGCAGCCGGCATGTGAGACAGCCGACCAGGAGAAGGCGACCCTGCAACTTGGATGTTTGAGGGCCCAGTCGACCTAATATTTTTTGAAGAGCCAGGGGGAGCCCGTTAGGCTACCCGTGGTCATTTACTCCGACAGTAGTCCCCGAAGCCGGCCGGGCTTCACGGCTGAAAGGGGGACGAGAAGCCCGAACGGCTTCCTATCTTGAAGAGCCGACAGCTAGGAGCCGACCTTCATCGGTCCCGCCGTCCGGAAAGATTTGGAGTCTGGAGGCGGGAACCAGCTGGCGCGCGCGCCGGGCGCCGGGCGGTCGGCCGCCATCTGCGCGCCATGTGGTACCCTCCGGCTTGACCAGCCTGCTAGCCCATGCGTGCGATGGGACGTCGCTGCAGGCTGGGTCCCGCCACTACCATGCCTCGGCCCCTGCGCGGATCTTCTGTGGCCGAGGCGGACGGTTGGCATTCCTGCGGCAGTTACCGCACGCCATTAAGGCGCAATAATCGTGGGTCGTGGGGGAGTGGGCGCAGTTAATCCTGCATCCCTCACGTCTCGCCCCCTTGGCTTCGCCGCACCGAGGCTATAAATAGGAGGGGGAGGGGGAGCAGCAGACGCACGCGCGCTCGTCCCCCACTCCGCCATCCTCTTCTTCCTCCTCCTCTCTACTGTTGTTGCTGTTCGCCGCCGCGCCGCTCCTCCGGCCATCTTGCTACGCCGCAGCTCCACCGCTGCGAGGTCGCGTTCTCGCCATCGCTGCTCCCGCTCCATCGACCTTTCGTCGTTATGGCACGCGCCGGAGCCTGGGACAGCTCCAACATCCACGAGGATCACATTGATTTCCTCCGCAAGACACGGCGGCTGCCCAGCGGGGACTACGTGAGGGTCCGCCTCGCGCCGGAGAGGGAGACCTCGCCGACGCCGGAGGAGGGCGAGCGGGTCATCTTCCGCTTGCACTGCCTACGCGGCCTTGGCCTGCCGGCGAGCGGCTTCTTCCGGGCCTTCCTCGAGTTCTACAACTTCCAGCAGCACCACCTCACCCCGAACACGGTGGTGCTGTTGTCCGCCTTTGTCACTCTGTGTGAAGGCTTCCTCGGTGTTCTCCCCACCCTTGAGCTTTGGTGGGAGTTCTTCTACTCCAAGCTCGGCACCGTTGTCAAGGGCGTGCCGGCTCAGTGCGACGCCTTCGTCGCAGTGCGGAGGCCGGCTGCCGACAACCCATTTCCGCCCATCGCGTTGATCCAGTTGGTGAAGATGTGGCAACAATCCTACTTCTACATGAAGAGCATCTTCCCGGAGGGTGACTGGGTCAACCTGCCGGCTTACGTAGCTGGCCCGCCGACTGGGAAGCGGCCCAACGGGTCCTATCGGGCCAGGTCGCTATCGCCTTATGGAGCCACCGCCATCACGCGGCTCCGGGTGTTGATCAAGTCGGAGGGTCTGACCGGGCCCGACTTGCTGACCGCCTTCATGGCGCGCCAGGTGCTCCCGCTCCAGGGCCGCCCTCATATGATCTGTCAGATGAGCGGACACCTTGACCCAAGCCGGCTGTGCACCAAGGAGATGCCTCACGCGAAGGTAGCTCATATGGTGAACTACCTTGCGAACTGCAAGCTCACGGAGGAGTGGCAGTTTGGCAAGGAACCGTACTCACGCGCCAATCCTCCGCCTATGGTAAGTTTTTCTTTTTCTTCTCTTTTTTCTTTTGTGGACGAGTTCTGATTGGCCGACTTGACAAATCGGCTTGTCTTAACAGAGCCCCCTCCTCCAGCCGGCAGTCGGCGCTGCGGGGCCGGAGCATCAATTTCTCCCCGATCAGACGGAGAGCAATGTGGATGAACCCAACTTGGGGGCGGCCGCCTTGGACGACGACGCCGTGGGAGGAGGCGGCGAAGGAGGCGGCTCAAGGCTCGGAGCCGGCCTCGAGGACTAGCCAGACGACGACGAGGGGGAAGTCGCCCCACGCCACCAGCCGGCGTCTGACCATCAGGGCGCGAGCTCGTCTGCCACCCCGGCTGCCTGAGGCGGCGCGTAGAAGCGCCGAGCTGCGCCGTCCATGTTCGGCAGCCGGCCGAAGAAGTCCAAGAGGTCGGTCGCGACGACCAAGCGGGACGAAGCGGCCGCGAAGGCAACCCGCTTCCGCAAGGTGGTGAAGGAGCCGCAGATGGTTTCCGCGTAAGTACCGACTCCCCCGCGTGCCTTTTCTTCTGTCTTGCCAAAACTCTTCTGATTTTCCTTTGTTTCTGTATATCGCAGAGCTCCGCTCTCTCTCGAGCGGTCTGTCGCTGGCTCCATAATTGGAGCGGCGGGAGGCTCCACCAGCACCCACCGCATGGACCCTCGCGCCGAACTTCAGGCGGCGATGGAGCGAAACGCGCGAGAGGCGCGTGAGGAGCGGGAGGTGGAGCAACAGAGGGTGGCTGCCGCCAAGGTAGCGCAGGAGGCGGCGGAGGAGACGGCGAGGGCGCAAGCCGACGCGGCGACCAAGGCTCAGGCGGATGCCGCAGCCGCGGCGCGGGCGGAGGAAGCCCTGCGCAACCAGCCCCCGCAGCTCGTCATTCCCCTCCACTCTGTGGCGCCTGAGATCTTGGTGGTGCCGCCAGAGGGAGCCGGCGGTGACCAACCGGTGATGGAGAGGGAGGAGGGAGACGTCATCGTCTTGGAGAGGGAGGTGGCCTCGCCATCGCCGACTGTGGGGGACCAAGGCGACCAACCTAGCGCGCCGCTGGTGCCGCCGACTGGAGGCGAGCCGGCCGTGAGGACGGACGTCATGGTCCGATCTCCGGCACGCCAGCGCGCAGGGAAGGCGGCCTCAGCGCCAATCCCACAGAAGGCCACGGGCTCAAGATCGTTGGCCCAAGAGCCGGAGACGGCGAGCGTCAGCTCGCCGAGGTGGACGGCCATGCTGAACGCGGCGGCGCCAGATGTTCGGACCCAGCTTCCGTCTCAGGCCGCCCTCCTGAAGAGGTACAACCAAGAGTTCCTGGCGATGTGGTCAGCCATCCGGGTGAGCTTCTTGCTCCTTGTTTCTTGATCTTGAATTCTTCCGTGGGGACGCGTCAGCGCATCCACTGGATGTAGTCCCCAAGTTCCGAGTCGGCTGCTGAGCAGGCCGCCTGGAACTTCTTAGTAATCTTGTCCTTACTTGTTTGTCTGTCCCTTTTGTAGGATTATCATAACCTCCATGCGGCCGCCTTCAACTCCCATACCTGAGAGTTGACTCAGAAGACCGCCGACTTTTCTGAGAGCCGGAGTAGGTATTTCATCTTTTATCTCTCGTGGGGGCGCGTCAGCGCACCCACTTGGTGTAGTCCCCGAGATTCGGGCCGACTGCTGAGCAGTCGGGCCGGATCTTTTCTGGCGACTTCTTTCTCATTGTTTTTTTCTTCTTTGCCGTCTTTGCAGAGGCCAATGCTGACCTACGGCAACAACTGGGAGAGGCTCAGACCGTGCTGCGTGCCAAGGAGGCCGAGTGCAGTGCCCTGGCTCAAGAGTGCGACCGCCTGGCCAAGAAGCTGGCCGACCAGGAGGAGAGCCACAAGGCGGCCCTGAAGGCGGTGAAGGACAGCGAGGCTGCCCTCCAAGCCGAGTACGAGATCGAGGCGGCGAACTGGGCTGATTCGAGGCAGGCGCTAAATGATGGCTTCAGCCATATTGAAGATATGGTTGACGGTAAGCCGCCTTCCACTTCGTCCCTTCGTTCGCCGTCTGCTGCTTGATTCGACTTCTGACTTCGTATTTTTCTTTTCTTCTTCGTGCAGAGTACTTCCCCGACTACTCTATTGCCGCCAGCCAAGTCATCGAGGCCCACCGCGAGGTGCAGAGGCAGGCTGGTGCTGAGATTGTGTCGGACGCTCGAGGAGCAGCTCTTGGCCATCCAGGCCCGTCTCCAGCCGGCTCACCGCATGCTCCGCCGCCTTCAGCGCGTTGGAGCCCAGGTGCTATTTGCCCTCTGGCCTGGTGAAGTGGTTCCCCGCACCCCCGGTTAGACTGCCGACTGGTTGGAGGTGGCGGCCGGCCGCCTTGAGGCTTGGAAGGCCTCTGCAGCCCAGGTAGGCGCCAGGCGGGCGCTGGAGTTCGTCCGAGCGTGGAATCCCGGGCTGGACTTGGCCCAGTTGACCACGTTTCGGCAAGAGGCCACTGAGGAGCTGGAGGCGGTGCGGCCAGCTATCATCCAGCGTGCTTCGGCGATCGCCGAGTACACCGACACCAGCTTCTTCGTCCCTGAGCTGAACGATGATAGTGTCGCTTTGTCGAAGGAGTGGTTTGGGCTGAACCCGGCAGATGGTGAAGACTCAGTGGAGGAGATCGACTCCAGCGATGAGGTGAGGAGGAGGGAGAGGACGGTGAAGACGCCGTGCTGGATGATGGAGCTGCCGACCAGCCTCAGCCTGACCGTGCCTCCAGCAACGAGGCGCGTGCGAACACGCCGCCTGCCGCTGGCGATGACCAAGACGAGACTCGCCAACCTGCCACTCCTCCAGCCAGTGCCGCCATCTCCACGGACCTGCCTAGCTCGCCCGTTGTGCCCTTGGCCTGAGCCGCCATGTTTATCTTTGTTTTCCCATCTGTTAGTCTTTGAACAATATTTTGTTAAATTTGCGCAGTTCCACCCACTGGGGGTGTATTCAGACTGAGTTGAAGGCCGGCCCTTGAAGGCCTTTTTGTGTAAATATAATCTTGCAAGTGTTTGACTTCCGACTACGCTTGCTTTTCATGTTTTTCGGCTGTTTCCTTTGCCGCCCTTCCTGAGTCGCTGCCTTCCCAGCCGGACAGTTGGTCTGCAGTCTGTGGCTGGGAAAGTACTTGGCCGTGTGGGAGGACAAGTACTTCAGCTTACTTAGATTGTAGCAAGGTGAGTGGGAAGCCGGCTAGCTGACTGCTTAGCAGCCGGTCGGTAGGGTGGGGAGTCGACTTGTGTTATGTAAGTCCATTGGTCCTTAGCTATTTTTCATGTGGGCGTCTTTTCTTGCCTTTAGCTCTTGCCAGTCGAACAGTTGATTCTGCGAGCTACGACTTCTGGCAAGAGGGGGCTTAGGTGCCGGCACACTACTTCTACGTCTTGAGCTTGCGTTGGTTTTCCTCGAAGAGGAGAGGACGATGCAGCAATAGTAGCGTAAGTATTTCCCTCAGTTCTTGAGAACCAAGGTACCAATCCAGTAGGAGGCTCCTCAAAAGTCCCACGCACCTACACAAACAAACTGAGAACTCGCAACCAACGCAATAAAGGGGTTGTCAATCCCTTCACGGCCACTTGTGAAAGTGAGATCTAATAAAGATAGTATGATAATATAAATATATTTTTGGTATTTTATGATATAGATGCAAAAAGGTAAAGATGCAAATAAAAGTAGATTGAAAGCAAATATGATAAGAGATAGACCCGGGGGCCATAGGTTTCACTAGTGGCTTCTCTCGAGATAGCATAAGTATTACGGTGGGTGAACAAATTACTGTCGAGCAATTGATAGAAAAGCGCATAGTTATGAAATTATCTAGGCATGATCATGTGTATAGGCATCACGTCCATAACAAGTAGACCGACTCCTACCTGCATCTACTACTATTACTCCACACATCGACCGACTCCTGCCTGCATCTAGAGTATTAAGTTCATAAGAACAGAGTAACGCATTAAGCAAGATGACATGATGTAGAGGGATAAACTCAAGCAATATGATATAAATCCCATCTTGTTATCCTCGATGGCAACAATACAATACGTGCCTTGCAACCCTTTCTGTCACTGGGTAAGGACACCGCAAGATTGAACCCAAAGCTAAGCACTTCTCCCACGGCAAGAAAGATCAATCTAGTAGGCCAAACCAAACTGATAATTCGAAGAGACTTGCAAAGATAACTCAATCATACATAAAAGAATTCAGAGAAGATTCAAATATTATTCATAGATAAATTTGATCATAAACCCACAATTCATCGGATCTCGACAAACACACCGCAAAAAGAGTTTACATCGAATAGATCTCCACAAGAGAGGGGGAGAACATTGTATTGAGATCCAAAAAGAGAGAAGAATCCATCTAGCTAATAACTATGGACCCGTAGGTCTGTGGTAAACTACTCACAACTCATCAGAGGGGCAAGGATGTTGATGTAGAAGCCCTCCGTGGTCGATTGTCCCTCCGGCAGAGTGCCGGTGAAGGCTCCAAGATGGGATCTCGCGGATACAGAAGGTTACGGTGGTGGTAATTGTGTTTCGTGGTGCCCCCAGATGTTTTAGGGGTACGTAGGTATATATAGGAGGAAGAAGTACGTCGGTGGCCGCCCGAGGGGCCCACGAGACAGGGGGCGTGCCCTACAGGGGGGGCACGGCCTCCTATCTCGTGGGAGCCTCGGCTGCTTCTTGACTTGCACTCCAAGTCCTCTGGATCGCGTTTGTTCCAAAAATCACGCTCCCGAAGGTTTCATTCCGTTTGGGCTCCGTTTGATATTCCTTTTCTTCCAAATACTAAAATAGGCAAAAAAAAACAGCAATATGGGCTGGACCTCCGGTTAGTAGGTTAGTCCCAAAAATGATATAAATGTGTAAAATAAAGCCCATAAACATCCAAAAGGGGTAATATAATAGCATGGAACAATCAAAAATTACAGGTACGTTGGAGACGTATGAACTACTTGTCTGACTGCATGTGGTACTTAACATAATTCAAGGCGGCAAGTCCCCGGGCCGACTGGTCGAACCCGGTGCCAGATAGAAGAGCAAAAGTAGTGACATATCTATAGGCGTGATATTCATCATATAGATAAAAGAGGGTAGTCCCCGAGTGTTCCTCGGGGAGCCCGATGTCTTGTACTTAATACAAAAGATAGCGTGGTACATACTGCATGTAAAATCTTCGAAGGAGATTGGTGTTCCATGGTCGTTCCGACTCCTTGTCGGAATCATCTCTCTTGCGCGCCTTGGGCTTCCGTGCGTCGATCAGGTAGTAGGAGTCGTTTCTCAAGGCCTTGCTGATGACGAATGGGCCTTCCCAAGGGGACGGGAGCTTGTGCTCGCCGGCTGTTCGCTGGATCAGCCGGAGCACAAGATCGCCCTCTTGGAAGGATCTCGGCTTGACCTTCCGGTTGTGGTAACGGTGCAAACCCTGTTGGTAGATGGCGGACCGGCTGAGTGCTAATAGCCGGCCCTCTTCCAGCAGGTCGACACCGTCTTCTCGTGCTTCCTTGGCCTCCGCTTCCGTGTACATGGTGACTCAAGGTGAGTCGAACTCGATGTCAGTTGGGATGACAGCCTCGGTACCATATATAAGGAAGAAAGGAGTGAAGCCGGTTGACTTGTTCGGGGTGGTACGCAAGCTCTAGAGGATGGCCGTCAGCTCCTCGAGCTAGCAGCCGCCCGAGCGCTCCAGTGGCTCGACCAGTCGGGGCTTGATGCCGGACAGGATGAGGCTGTTTGCTCGCTCGACTTGGCCGTTTGACTGCGGATGGGCAACGGACACTAAGTCCAGTCGGATGCCCTGAGTCACGTAGAAACGTGCCAATGCTCCTTTGGCAAAATTCATGCCATTGTCGGTGATGATGTTGTGTGGTATGCCATACCGGGTTGTGATGTCTGCAATAAATGTCACAGCAGTCGGCCCATTCAACTTCTTGATTGGCTTCGCTTCAATCCACTTGGTGAACTTGTCTACAGCGACAAGCAAGTGTGTCATGCCGCCGTGTGCTGTCTTGAATGGGCCCACCATATCCAGCCCCCAGACGGTGAAGGGCCAGGTGAGGGGGATGGTCTTGAGTGCGGAAGCCGACAGGTGTTGCTTGGAGCTGAAAGTTGGCACCCCTTGCAGTGTTTGACCAAATCTTTAGCGTCTTCCAAAGCAGTCGACCAAAAGAACCCATGGCAGAAAGCTTTGGCGACGAGTGATCTTGAGGCCGCGTGGTGGCCGCATTCGCCTTGGTGGATGTCCTTGAGGATTGCAATGCCCTTCTTTGGCTCGACGTAGCATCGGAAGACTCCAGTGACACTGCGCCTAACGAGCTCTCTGTTCACTATTGTGTATGCTCTGGCTCGGCGTTGGACTTGCCTTGCCGAGATCTCGTCAGTCGGCAGCTCTCTATTCACCAGGAAGTTGAGGATGGGCTGGGCCCATGATGGAGCTGCGACTTCTTCTATTGCCAACACAGCTACTGCGATCAGGGCGGGTGGGTTGGGTGGTGAAGAGTTGGAGTCGGCCACCGCCTGTTGTGTTGTTGGAGTCCCCGGGCCGACTGCTGCAGTCCCCGGGCTGGGTTCTGAAGTCCCCGAGCCGGGTGCGACTACTGCAGTCCTCGAGCCGCCTGTCGAAGTCCCCGAGCCGCCTGCTGGCTTCCCCAAGTCGGATCCGGCTGCATCAGGGTCAGGCGGCACGAAGATGGAGTCTGATTCTGGAGACGGTTTGACAGACGGCTTGAGGAGGCGCTGAAGGGAGACGTTGGTTGGTATAGCTTGCCGGGTGGAGCCGATTCGTGCCAGGGCATCTGCTTGCTCGTTGTCGGCCCGTGGCATGTGGAGAAACTTGCACCCCCTCAAAGTATCCATTGAGTTGCTGAACAAGGAAGCGGTAGCTCGCCATGTTTGCGTCCTTGGCGTCCCAATCGCCAGAAGATTGTTGGACCACCAAGTCCGAGTCACCATAACACAGGATCTGGCGGATGCCGAGCTCTTTGGCCAGCCGGAGCCCGTGTATGAGCGCCTCATACTCGGCCACGTTGTAGGAGGTGGCAAAGTGAATTTGCAACGTGTATCTGAGCTTGTTGCCCTTGGGATAGGTGAGGACGATGCCGGCTCCCAAGCCGGTGCACATCTTGGATCCGTCAAAGTGCATCCGCCAATGAGTGGAGTCGGGTGCTGGTGGCAGGTACTGGGTTTCAGCCCAGTCGACGAGGAAGTCGACCAACACTTGGGACTTGATGGCGGTGCGAGGGTGGTAGAAGATGGTGTAAGGAGCCAGCGCAATGGCCCACTTGGCCACTCGGCCAGATGCATCCCGGCTGCCTATGATCTCGGCTAGCAGGGCAGTGCAAACGACCGTGATGGGGTGCTCTTGAGAGTAGGGCTTGAGCTTCTTGGCAGCAAAGTATACGCCATAGCACATCTTCTGGTAGTGGGGGTAATTCTGCTTTGAGGTTGACAGTACTTCACTCAGGTAATACACCGGCCTCTGGACCAGCTGAGCTTTGCCTTCCTCTGGGTGCTGAACCACGATGACAGTGCTGACCACCCGCCTAGTTGCGGCAATGTAAAGGAGCATGGGCTCTTTCTCAGTCGGTGCCACCAGGACAGGCAGCGTGGTCAACATCTTCTTCAACTTGTGAAAAGCTTCGTCCGCCTGGTCGTTCCACTCGAAATGAGTGGACTTCCTCATGAGCTGATATAGGGGGAGAGCCTTCTCCCCTAGCCGACTGATGAAGCGGTTAAGGGAGGCCAGGCACCCGGTGAAATTTTGGACATCTCGAAGCCGGGTAGGAATCTTCATCCTTTCTATGGCCTTGATCTTCACTGGGTTGCACTCTATGCCACGTTCAGAGATCAGGAAGCCTAGGAGCTAGCCGGCTGGCACTCCGAACACGGATTTCTCAGGGTTGAGCTTGATCTGAAATTGGCGCAAGTTGTCAAATGTTTCTTTGAGATCTTCCAGCAGGGTGCCGCGCTTCTCCGTCTTCACCACAATATCGTCTACGTAGACGTGGGCATTTCTGCCGAGTTGCTTGAGGAGGCATTTCTGCATGCAACGCTCAAAAGTGGCATTGGCATTTCTCAAGCCGAATGTCATAGTCAGGTAGCAGAAAACCCCGAATGGTGTGATGAAGGCGGTCTTCAGGCGGTCGGCTGGATCCAACTTGATCTGGTGGTAACCTGAATAGGCATCTAGAAAACTGAATAGCTCGCATCCGGCTGTGGAGTCTATCACTTGGTCAATCCAGGGCAAAGCAAATGGATCTTTGGGGCAAGCTTTGTTGAGGCTGGTATAATCTATACACATGCGCCATTTCTTGTTCTTATTCAGTACAAGGACTGGGATGGCAAGCCATTATGGAAAGAATACTTCCATAATGAAGCCGGCTGCCAGAAGCTGGGCTATCTCTTCACCAACAATTCTTCTCTTCTCCTCCGACAGTCAGCGGAGGGGCTGCTTGACTGGTTTTGCATCTGCTCGGACATGTAGCTTGTGCTCGGCGAAATCCGTTGGAACACCCGGCATGTCCTTGGGGGACCATGCAAAGACATCCTGATTCTCACGGAGGAAATCGACGAGCTCGCTTTCCTATTTGCTGTCCAGGTTGGTTCCTAGTACAGCGAACCTCTTCGGGTGCTCTGGGTCCAGAGGTATCTTCTTTGTTTCCTTGGCCGGCTGGAAGGAGCCCTGAGTTTTCGACTCCTTGGGGTCAGACGATAGGTCTGGCAGCTTGCTGATACGTCTCCAACGTATCTATAATTTTTGATTGCTCCATGCTACTTTATCTACTGTTTTGGACTATATTGGGCTTTATTTTACACTTTTATATTATTTTTGGGACTAACCTATTAACTGGAGGCCCAGCCCAGAATTGCTGTTTTTTTGCCTTTTTCAGTATTTCGAAGAATTAAAATATCAAACGGAGTCCAAACGGAATGAAACCTTCGGGATCGTGATTTTCCAACCGAACGTGACCCAGGAGACTTGGACCCTACTCCAAGAAGCGCTAGAGGCGGTCACGAGGGTGGAGGGCGCCCCCCTGGGCTCGCCCCCTACCTCGTGGGCCCCTCGGAGCTCCACCGACGTACTCCTTCCTCCTATATATACCTACTTATCCCCGAACGATCAAAAGGGGAGCCAAAAACCTAATTCCACTGCCGCAACTTTCTGTATCCACGAGATCCCATCTTGGGGTCTGTTCCGGAGCTCCATCGGTGGGGGCATCCACCACGGAGGGCTTCTACATCATCACCATAGCCCCTCCGATGAAGTGTGAGTAGTTTACTTCAGACCTTCGGGTCCATAGCTTGTAGCTAGATGGCTTCTTCTCTCTTTTTGGATCTCAATACAATGTTCTCCCCCTCTCTCGTGGAGATCTATTCGATGTAATCTTCTTTTTGCGGTGTGTTTATTGAGACCGATGAATTGTGGGTTTATGATCCAGCTTATCTATGGAAAATATTTGATTCTTCTCTGAATTCTTTTATGTATGATTGAGTTATCTTTGCAAGTCTCTTTGAATTATCTTATTTGGTTTGGCCAACTAGATTGGTAGTTCTTGCAATGGGAGAAGTGCTTAGCTTTGGGTTCAATCTTGCGGTGTCCTTACTCAGTGACAGAAAGAGTTCCAAGGCACATATTGTATTGTTGCCATCGAGGATAACAAGATGGGGTTTTTATCATATTGCATGAATTTATCCCTCTACATCATGTCATCTTGCTTACGGCGTTACTCTGTTTTTACTTAATACTCTAGATGCATGCTGATAGCGGTCGATGAGTGGAGTAATAGTAGTAGATGCAGAATTGTTTCGATCTACTTGTTTTGGACGTGATGCCTATATACATGATCATCGCCTAGATATACTCATAACTATGCTCAATTCTGTCAATTGCTCAAAAGTAATTTGTTCACCCACCGTAGAATACTTATGCTCTCGAGAGAAGCCACTAGTGAAACCTATGGCCCCGGGGTCTATTCTCATCATATCAATCTCCATCACTTTATTTACTTGCTTTGCTTTTACTTTTTACTTTGCATCTTTATACCAAAAATACCAAAAATACTATCTCTATCAGATCTCACTCTCGTAAGTGACCATGAAGGGATTGACAACCCCTAATCGCGTTGATTGCGAGTAGCTATCGTTTTGTGCAGGTACGAGGGACTTGCGCGTGACCTCCTACTGGATTGATACCTTGGTTCTCAAAAACTTAGGGAAATACTTACGCTACTATGCTGCATCATCCTCTCCTCTTCGGGGAAAACCAACGCAAGCTCAAGACGTAGCAAGAAGTATTTCTGGCGCCGTTGCCGGGGAGGCCTACGCAAAAGTCAACATACCAAGTACCCATCACGATCCCTATCTCTCGCATTACATTATTTGCCATTTGCCTCTCGTTTTCCTCTCCCCCACTTCACCCTTGCCGTTTTATTTGCCCTCTCTTTCCCAATCTCCTCCTCTTTTTCCCTTTGCCTTTTGTTTGCTCGTGTGTTAGTTTGCTTGCTTGTCATCATGACAAGTCTTATATCCTCTCCATTATCTCCCAAGAATGAAGTGCTAAATTTTAAACAAAGGGAGGGAGAAAATCTAAAAGATGCTTGGTATAGAATTTGCAATGCTCAAAATAGATCTACCAGGAAGCAATCTACTTCAGTTCTTTTTCGCAATATTTATGTAGGTGCTAATCCTTGGTATAGATATATCCTTGATACCATTGTCGGAGGGAATTTTTTGGGTAGCCATACTTTTGATTCCTATAATGCTTTAATATATTTATTTGGCTCACCTCCTCTTTTGGTTAATGGAACTATGTTAACTTTGGAGCATGTTATGCAAAGGCTTGAAATTATTGAAAACAAAGTTGCTACCATTGAATCCATTGAAAATCTAGATAAAAATATTCATAATCAAATTACTCAATATGGATCTAAGGTAGGAATGACTTTGAAAAATATTAAGGAGAAGGAACCCATGGTTAATGAAAAAATAAATCTAGACTCTACTCGAATCGATAAACTTTAGGGTATCATTACCAACTTGGGAACCACTTTTTCTTCCGTAAAGAATACTCCTAGTCCTCCCACTAAAATTGCCAAGCTTATGTATGTTCCTCAAAATAAGGGTGAATCATCTAGTAAGGAAAATACGGATCTTAAATCTATAAGTATTCATCCCGATCTTTTTACTATCATTAAGGAACCATTTGCTACGAATGATTTTTTCGATCTTGTGCCTAAAAATTTGATAATTACTAGAAAGAAAAAAATTCTAAAGGAGGTAGATGCCTCATTGAAGAATTGCCTACCAAAGATGGCAATACCTAGATCTATCCTTGCTTTTATGCCTAGCTAGGGGCGTTAAACGATAGCGCTTGTTGTGAGGCAACCGAATTTTATTTTTATTTTTTTTGTTTTTGCTTCTGTTTAGGAATAAATAATCCATCTAGATTCTGTTTGGATGTGGTTTTATCTTTTAATTAGTGTTTGTGCCAAGTAGAACCTATAGGATAAGCTATGATGATAGTTGATTTGATTCTGCTGAAAAACAGAAACTTTGCGCTCACGAGAAAAAATTCAATAAATCACACGAACGAGATTTTGCATTGATATTTTTGCTGCTGATCAATAAACAAATTGTCCAGTACTTCCTATTTTTTGTTGGAATTTTTAGAGTTCCAGAAGTTTGCGTTAGTTACAGATTACTACAGACTGTTCTGTTTTTGACAGATTCTGTTTTGCGTGTGTTGTTTGCTTATTTTGATGAATCTATGGCTACTAAAATAGTTTATAAACCATAGAGAAGTTGGAATACAGTAGGTTAAACACCAATTCAAAAAAATAATGAGTTCATTACAGTACCTTGAAGTAGTCTTTTGTTTTCTTTCTCTAACGGAGCTCACGAGATTTCTATTGGGCTTTGTGTTGTGAAGTTTTCAAGTTTTGGGTGAATTCTTTTGACGGATTATGGAACAAGGAGTAGCAAGAGCCTAAGCTTGGGGATGCCCATGGCACCCCCAAGATAATCCAAGGACACCAAAAAGTCAAAGCTTGGGGATGTCCCGGAAGGCATCCCCTCTTTCGTCCACTTCCATCGGTAGTTTACTTGGAGCTATATTTTTATTCACCAACATGATATGTGTTTTGCTTGGAGCGTCTTGTATTATTTGTATATTTGCTTGTTAGTTTACCACAATCATCCTTGCTGTACACACCTTTTTGGGAGAGCCATATATGATTTGGAATTTGTTAGAATACTCTATGTGCTTCGCTTATATCTTTTGAGCTTGCTAGTTTTGCTCATAGTACTTCACTTACATCTTTTGAGCGTGATAATTTTTGCTCTAGTGCTTCACTTAGATCTTTTAGAGCAAGGTAGTGGATTTGTTTTAAAGAAACTTGATCTCTCATGCTTCACTTAGATTATTTTGAGAGTCGTTAATAGCATGGTAATTTGCTTAATGTTAATATACTTGGTGTTCAAGATATGTGAAACTTTCTTTTGAGTGAATTGAATACTAAGATAAGTTTGATGCTTGATAATTGTTTTGAGATATGGAGGTAATAATATCAAAGTCATGCTAGTTGAGTAGTTGTGAATTTGAGAAATACTTGTGTTGAAGTTTGTAAGTCCCGTAGCATGCACGTATGGTTAAAGTTGTGTAACAAATTTGAAACATGAAGTGTACCTGGCTTGTGCATCCCTATGAGTGGCGGTCGGGGACGAGCGATGGTCTTTTCCTACCAGTCTATCCCCCTAGGAGCATGCGCGTAGTACTTGATTTTTGATGACTTCTAAATTTTTGCAATAAGTATATGAGTTCTTTTGACTAATGTTGAGTCCATGGATTATACGCACTCTCACCTTTCCGCCATTGCTAGCCTCTTCGGTACCGTGCATTGCCCTTTCTCACATTGAGAGTTGGCGCAAACTTAGCCGGTGCATCCAAACCCCGTGATACGATACGCTCTATCACACATAAACCTCCTTATATCTTCCTCAAAACAGCCACCATACCTACCTATTATGGCATTTCCATAGCCATTCCGAGATATATTGCCATGCAACTTCCATCATCATCATCATCATGACATACATTACTTTTGTCATATTGCCATTGCATGATCATGTAGTTGACATCGTATTTGTGGCAAAGCCACCATGCATTATTTTTCATATATGTCACTCTTGATTCATTGCACCATCCCGGTACACCGCCGGAGGCATTCATATAGAATCATACCTTGTTCTAGTTTCGAGTTGTAATCCTCATGTTGTAATCAATAGAAGTGTGATGATCATCATTATTAGAGCATTGCCCAAATAAAAAAAAGGAGAAAGGCCAAAATAAAAAAAAGGCCCAAAAAAAGGGCAATGCTACTATCTCTTTTTCCACACTTGTGCTTCAAAGTAGCACCTCGTCTTCATGTAGTGAGTCTCATATATTGTGCTTCAAAGTAACACCATGCTTTTCATGTAGTGAGTCTCATGTGTTATCACTTTCATATACTAGTGGGAATTTTTCATTATAGAACTTGGCTTCTATATTCCTACGATGGGCTTCCTCAAAATGCCCTAGGTCTTCATGAGCAAGCAAGTTGGATGCACACCCACTAGTTTTCTTTTGTTGAGCATTCATAGCTCTAGTGCATCCGTTGCATGGCAATCCCTACTCCTCATGTTGATATCAATTGATGGGCATCTCCATAGCCCGTTGATTAGCCTCGTCAACGTGAGACATTTTCCCTTTTTGTCTTCTCCACACAATCCCCATCATCATATTCTATTCCAACCATAGTGCTATATCCATGGCTCACGCTCATGTATTGCGTGAAGGTTGAAAAAGTTTGAGATTATTTAAGTATGAAACAATTGCTTGGCTTTTCATCGGGGGTATAGAAGTTGGGAACATCTTTGTGTGACGAAAATGAAGATAGCCTAACTATATGATTTTGTAGGGATGAACTTTCTTTTGCCATGCTATTTTGAGAAGACATGATTGCTTTGATTAGTATGCTTGAAGTATTATTATTTTTATGTCAATATGAAATTTCTCTTGAATCTTTCGGATCTAAATATTCATATCACAATTAAGAAGATTTACATTGAAATTATGCCAAATTATCACTCCGCATCAAAAATTCTTTTTTATCATTTACCTACTCGAGGACGAGCATGAATTAAGCTTGGGGATGCTTGATACGTCTCCTACGTATCTATAATTTTTGATTGCTCCATGCTACTTTATCTACTGTTTTGGACTATATTGGGCTTTATTTTCCACTTTTATATTATTTTTGGGACTAACCTATTAACCGGAGGCCCAACCCAGAATTGTTGTTTTTTGCCTTTTGCAGTATTTCGAAGAAACGGAATATCAAATGGAGTCCAAACGGAATGAAACCTTCGGGATCGTGATTTTCCAACCGAACGTGACCCAGGAGACTTGGACCCTACTCCAAGAAGCGCCAGAGGTGGTCAGGAGGGTGGAGGGCGCCCCCCCTGGGCGCGCCCCCCTACCTCGTGGGCCACTCGGAGCTCCACCGATGTACTCCTTCCTCCTATATATACCTACGTATCCCCGAACGATCAAAAGGGGAGCCAAAAACCTAATTCCACCGCCGCAACTTTCTGTATCCACGAGATCCCATCTTGGGGCCTGTTCCGGAGCTCCGCCGGAGGGGGCATCCACCACGGAGGGCTTCTACATCATCACCATAGCCCCTTCGATGAAGTGTGAGTAGTTTACTTCAGACCTTCGGGTCCATAGCTAGTATCTAGATGGCTTCTTCTCTCTTTTTGGATCTCAATACAATGTTCTCCCCCTCTCTCGTGGAGATCTATTTGATGTAATCTTCTTTTTGCGGTGTGTTTGTTGAGACCGATGAATTGTGGGTTTATGATCCAGCTTATCTATGGAAAATATTTGATTCTTCTCTGAATTCTTTTATGTATGATTGAGTTATCTTTGCAAGTCTCTTCGAATTATCTTATTTGGTTTGGCCAACTAGATTGGTAGTTCTTGCAATGGGAGAAGTGCTTAGCTTTGGGTTCAATCTTCCGGTGTCCTTACTCAGTGACAGAATGAGTTGCAAGGCACGTATTGTATTGTTGCCATCGAGGATAACAAGATGGGGGTTTTATCATATTGCATGAATTTATCCCTCTACATCATGTCATCTTGCTTATGGCGTTACTCTATTTTTACTTAATACTCTAGATGCATGCTGATAGCGGTTGATGAGTGGAGTAATAGTAGTAGATGCAAAATCGTTTCGATCTACTTGTTTTGGACGTGATGCCTATATACATGATCATTGCCTAGATATACTCATAACTATGCTCAATTCTGTCAATTGCTCAACAGTAATTTGTTCACCCACCGTAGAATACTTATGCTCTCGAGAGAAGCCACTAGTGAAACCTATGGCCCCCGGGTCTATTCTCATCATATCAATCTCCATCACTTTATTTACTTTCTTTGCTTTTACTTTTTACTTTGCATCTTTATACCAAAAATACCAAAATATATTATCTCTATCAGATCTCACTCTCGTAAGTGACCGTGAAGGGATTGACAACCCCTAATCGCGTTGGTTGCGAGTAGCTATCATTTTGTGCAGGTACGAGGGACTTGCATGTGACCTCCTACTGGATTGATACCTTGGTTCTCAAAAACTAAGGGAAATACTTATGCTACTATGCTGCATCATCCTCTCCTCTTCGGGGAAAACCAACGCAAGCTCAAGACGTAGCACTTACCGGCCATGGCCACAACCCAGTCAAGTATCTTCTTCTCAGCAGCAATCACGAGGGACTCGGCCAGCCGGCTGCTGGCTGCAGCACATGCAGAGGATTTCTTGTAGTCTCCGACTATGGTGATGATGCCCTTGGAACTCGGCATTTTCATCTTTAGGTAAGCATAGTGAGGCACATCCATGAACTTGGCCAGGGCAGGTCGGCCAAGTAAAGCGTGATAAGGGCTCTCTAGATCCACCACTTCAAACCAGACTGCTTCACGGCGGAAGTGATACTTGTCTCCGAAGAGGACATCTATCTTGATCTTGCCGATTGGTGAGCATGACAGGCCGGGTACAATGCCATGGAACACGGTCCGACTGGGCAAAAGTTGCTTTGTCTTGATGTTCAGCTTCTCCATGGTGTCACAGTACATGATGTTGATGCTGCTCCCACCATCAATCAGAACTCGAGATAAATGAGCATCTCGCCTTTATGTTGCGAAGGTGGCGTCCAACACCAATGCGTAAGAGTCTGGAGACGGCATCACCTCCGGGTGATCAGCCCGGCTCCAGCTGATAGGCTTTTCAGACCAATGCATAAACTCTGGATCTTTGGAGGCGATTGTATTGACTTCTTGGTGCTGTCGGCGCCGGCTGCGCCTGTCCTCAACTTGGATCGTGAAGACTACGTAGGCTGCATGCTCGTCGGGGAACTCGTCCTGAATGGCTCTGACTGCTGGGCGGGCGGCCGGCTGCTGAGGAGCCGGAGGCGGCTGGCCAGCAGGTGGAGGAGGTAATAGTCCTTCACCCTTGGAGATTCGGGTGAGCCAATGGCACTTCCGGGTTGTGTGGTTGGACGGCTTCGCGCCGCTGTGGAACTTGCAGGGGGCATCAAGGGTTTGCTCGTAGGAGAAAGTCGGCTGCCAAGCCGGCCTGCCGCCGTTCGGACGCTTGGGCATGGGCTGCCCTTCGGGCTGCTCGTCTTCGACCGTGGCCACCTGCCGACTGGTGGAAGTCGGCAGAGGGGCCTTGCCCTTGTTGTCATTCTGATGTGGGCATCGATTGGAGTCGCCAGCCGGCGTTTTAGGAGCCGGCGGGAGCACCTTCCCAGAGGCGTCCACCCAGAGCTCAGTCTTCATCGAGGAGTCAGCCGTGGCATACTTGTCTGCTATGATCAGTAGTTCATCGAGCGTAGCCGGCTCGTCACAGAGAAGTCGGTGCTTGAGGAGGGTGCCCTCTCGGCACCCGGCAGTGAAGTACTCTATTGCTTGCACCTCGTGCACTCCTTCACAGGAGTTGCGCAGCTTGGCCCAACGCGTGAGGTAGTCGCGAGTTGACTCGTTGGGGCCTTGGACGCACATGGAGAGCTGGCGGGGCTTGGAAGGCCGCTTGTACGTGCTGGTGAAGTTGCGGGTGAAGGCTTTGGTGACATCAACCCAGTTGTTGATGCTGCGGGGCTTCGGGCTGTTCAGCCATGTTCGGGTTGTTCCCTGGAGCATGAGCGGGACGTACTTCACAACAACACGCTTGTTGCCGTTTGCTATGTTGACGGTCGTGGAGTAGTCGACCAGCCAGTCTTCCGGCTTCACGGAGTCGGTGTACTTGGGCGTATCCCTTGGAAGTGTGAACCCCCTAGGGAAGGGCTCATCTCGGATTCGGGGGCCGAAATAGGGCGGACCCAAAGTGTCTTCTTCTTCTAGCGCCAAGGATTGATTGAGGCGGTCGATTCGGAGGCGGGAGTCATTCTCTCCGACTCCTTCCCGGCCGCCAAGGCGGTCGCCGAGTGTCGGATGCGTGACAGGCAGTAGGGTGGGATATCTCTCCCCGCGAGGCAGAGGAGGAGGCGGGTTCCCTCGTTGCTCCACAGCTCGGGGGCGGCCTTCTGCGTCACGCTCGATGGAGAAGCGAGTCCGGGTGTGGCTAGCTGCCGGCTCCTTGTCTTTTCACTCACGGGTGCCGCCTGCTGACGGCGTCCGGGATGTCGCACCGTGGTCCTAGCGAGGAGGCGGATCGTTGTTTCGCTGGTTGGGCGCTCCAATGCGGCAGCCGGCCTCATGTTGCTCGGCGACCGCGTCGAGGAGCCACCGGACGCGCTCCATCATGTGGCGATGCTCGTCGCCCTTGAGCTTGTCTAGCTCGTCTGTTGCCGCCTGGGCAGCTCGAATGTTCTCCGCAGGCGTGGCATAAATGGGGAAATCTGCTCCGAACATGTTGGCGATGGTCGCGCCACATAGCCGGATCACGCCGATGCGGCTAGGCCCGCTAGGAGCCGGCATGCCGCTGATGGCACGGTCCATCTCGCGCTGGTAGGCCTTCGAAATGCGCCTCATGCTGGCCAGCCTGTTGGCGCTTTCGACGAGCTGGACGCGGCGTGCCTCCAGCATCTCGGGGTCGGCATCTCCAGGGATGGGCGCAGACAAGTCGTGCAGCGCCGTCTGCAGGGCGTCGTGGTAGTTCTCGCCGGAAGCGGTGCCGTGGCTGATGACCAGTACCTCGGTGATGGTGCTGCCGTTGCTGTCGGCTCGAGGGAGAGGGTCGTTAATCACCACCATGTTGGCGGGGAAGGCGTCAAGCGATGCCGTGTCGGAGTCGATAAGCATCGGGTCGGTGGAGCCGATGGACTCCAAGTCGGAGGCGGGCTCGTTGGCGATGTCGATCTTGCCAAGGAGGTTGACGAGGCAGCTCTCGGAGCTGGTTGCTCCCGCACGTGGCGCGGGCTCGTCAGAGAGGCGTACCTCGTGATACGTCCATTTTGCATCATGCTTTTATATCGATATTTATTGCATTATGTGATGTTATTACACATTATGTCTCAATACTTATGGCTCTTCTCCCTTATTTTACAAGGTTTACCATGAAGAGGGGGGATGCCGGCAGCTGGAATTCTGGCTGGAAAAGGAGCAAATATTGGAAACCTATTCTGCACAGCTCCAAAAGTCTTGAAACTCTACGAAAGTCATTTTTGGATTTAATAAGAATTTTTGAGCGAAGAAAGTACTTGAGGGGGCCCACACCCTGGCCAGGCGAGGGGGGGCGCCCACCCCTACTGGGCGCGCCACCTGTCTCCTGGGCCCCCTGGTGGCCCTCCGGTGCCCATCTTCTGCTATATGAAGGCTTTTACCCTGAAAAAAATCAGAGGCAAGCTTACGGGACGAAAATCCGCCGCCACGAGGCGGAACCTTGGCGGAACCAATCTAGAGCTCCGGCAGCACTGTTCTGCCGGGGAAACTTCCCTTCGGGAGGGGAAAATCATCACCGTCGTCATCACCAACGATCCTCTCATCGGGAGGGGGTCAATCTCCATCAACATCTTCACCAGCACCATCTCCTCTCAAACCCTAGTTCATCTCTTGTATCCAATCTTGTATCTAAAACCACAAATTGGTACTTGGGTTGCTAGTAGTGTTGATTACTCCTTGTAGTTGATGCTAATTGGTTTACTTGGTGGAAGATCATATTTTCAGATCCTTAACGCATATTATTACTCCTCTGATTATGAACAGGAATATGCTTTCTGAGTAGTTACGTTTGTTCCTGAGGACATGGGTGAAGTCTTGCTATTAGTAGTCATGTGAATTTGGTATTCGTTCGATATTTTGATGAGATGTATGTTGTCTTTTCCTCTAGTGGTGTCATGTGAACGTCGACTACATGACACTTCACCATTACTTGGGCCTAGAGGAAGGCATTGGGAAGTAATAAGTAGATGATGGGTTGCTAGAGTGAGAGAAGCTTAAACCCTAGTTTATGCGTTGCTTCGTAAGGGGCTGATTTGGATCCATATGTTTAATGTTATGGTTAGGTTTACCTTAATACTTCTTTTGTAGTTGTGGATGCTTGCAATAGGGGTTAATCATAAGTGGGATGCTTGTCCAAGTAAGGGCAGTACCCAAGCACCGGTCTACCCACATATCAAATTATCAAAGTACCGAACGCGAATCATATGAGCGTGATGAGAACTAGCTTGACGATAATACCCATGTGTCCTCGGGAGCTCTTTTCTCATTATAAAAAATTGTCCAGGCTTGTCCTTCGCTACAAAAAGGATTGGGCCACCTTGCTGCACTTTATTTACTTTCATTGCTTGTTACTCGTTACAATTTATCTTATCACAAAACTATCTGTTACCTACAATTTTAGTGCTTGCAGAGAAAACCTTACTGAAAACCGCTTGTCATTTCCTTCTGCTCCTCGTTGGGTTCGACACTCTTACTTATCGAAAGGACTACGATAGATCCCCTACACTAGTGGGTCATCAAGACTCTTTTCTGGCGCCGTTGCCGGGGAGTGAAGCGCCTTTGGTGAGTGGAACTTGGTAAGGAAACATTTATATAGTGTGCTGAAATTTTCTGTCACTTGTTACTATGGAAACTAATCCTTTGAGGGGCTTGTTTGGGGTATCTTCACCCCGACCAGAAGAGCAAAGAGTTTCTCCTCAACCTACTGAACCTACTTAAAATATTTACTTTGAGATTCCTTCGGGTATGATAGAGAAACTGCTAGCTAATCCTTTTGCAGGAGATGGAACATTGCATCCCAATTTACACCTTATCCTTGCGGGTGAAGTTTGTGGATTATTTAAGCTTGCAGGTATCCCCGATGATGTTGTGAAGAGGAAGATCTTCCCTTTATCTTTGAAGGGAGATGCATTGACATGGTATAGGCTATGTGATGATACGGGATCTTGGAATTATAAACGATTGAAGTTGGAATTTCACCAGAAGTTCTATCCTATGCATCTTGTTCATCGTGATCATAATTACATATATAATTTCTGGCCTCGCGAAGGAGAAAGCATCGCTCAAGCTTGGGGGAGGCTTAAGTTAATGTTATATTCATGCCCCAATCATGAGCTCTCAAGAGAGATGATTATTCACAAAAATTATGCTTGGCTTTCTCCCAATAATCGCAACATGATCGATACTTCCTGTGTTGGTTCTTATATGTTGAAGACTATTGAATTCAAATGGACTTATTGGAAAGAATTAAATGCAACTATGAAGATTGGGGTTCTGACGATGGTAAGGAGTCAGGTATGACACCTAAGTTTGATTGTGTTAAATCTTTTATGGATACTGATGCTTTTCGTGGATTTAGCGCTAAATATGGACTTGACTTTGAGATAGTAGCTTCTTTCTATGAATCTTTTGCTACTCACGTTGATCTCCCTAAGGAGAAGTGGTTTAAATATAATCCTCCCATTGAAGTAAAAGTAGTTGCACCTATTACAGTTGAAGAAAAGACTATCACTTATAGTGATCCTATTGTTCCAACTACTTATGTTGAGAAACCTCCTTTTCCTGTTAGGATAAAGGATCATGCTAAAACTTCAACTGTTGTTTGTAAGAGTAATACTAGAACATATACACCTCCTGAGCAAATTAAAGTTGAACCTAGTATTGCTATGGTTAAAGATCTCTTGGATGATGATTTAGATGGGCATGTTATTTATTTCTGTGGTGAAACTACTAATATTGCTAGACCCGGTACTAAGATACATAGACCTGTTGTAGGCATGCCTATTTTTTCTGTTAAAATAGGAGATCATTGTTATCATGGCTTATGCGATATGGGTGCTAGTGCTAGTGCAATACCTATTTTCTTATACAATGAGATTATGCATGATATTGCACCCGCTGAGTTAGAAGATATTGATGTCACTATTAAGCTTGCCAATAGAGATACTATTACACCATTTGGGATTGTTAGAGATGTTGAAGTCTTGTGTGGGAAAGTTAAATATCCTGCTGATTTTCTTGTTCTTGGTTCCCCACAAGATGACTTTTGTCCCATTATATTTGGTAGACCCTTCTTGAACACTGTTAATGTTAAGATTGATTGTGAAAAGGATGTTGTTACAATTGGCTTGGGGGATATGAAACATGAGTTTAATTTTTCTAAATTTCGTAGACAACCTCGTGATAAAGAATTGCCTAGTAAGGATGAAATTATTGGTCTTGCTTCTATTGCCGTGCCTCCTACTGATCCGTTAGAAAAATATTTGCTAGACCATGAAAATGATATGTTTATGAATGAAAGAAGGGAAATAGATGAAGTGTTCCTTCAACAGGAACCTATTCTGAAACACAATCTACCTGTTGAAATCCTAGGGGATCCCCCTCCACCCAAGGGTGATCCTGTGTTTGAACTCAAACCACTACCTGATAATCTTAAGTATGCTTATCTTGGTGAGAAGAAAATATATCCTGTTATTATTAGTGCTAACCTTTCAGAGCAAGAAGAAGAAAGATTATTGAAAACTCTGAAGAAGCACCGTGCTGCTTTTGGATATACTCTAGATGATCTCAAGGGCATTAGTCCCACGTTATGCCAACACAAAATTAATTTGGAGGACAATACCAAACCAGTTAGATATCCTCAACGAAGATTGAATCCTAAGATGAAAGAAGTGGTAAGAAAGGAGATACTTAAGCTCCTTGAGGCAGGTATAATTTATCCCATTGCTGATAGTGATTAGGTAAGCCCTATCCATTGTGTCCCTAAAAAGGGAGGTATTACTATCGTTCCTAATGATAAAGATGAATTGACCCCGCAAAGAATTATTACAGGTTATAGGATGGTAATTGATTTCCGTAAATTAAATAAAGCTACTAAGAAAGATCATTACCCTTTACCTTTTATCGATCAAATGCTAGAAAGACTATCCAAACACACACATTTTTTGCTTTCTAGATGGTTATTCTGGTTTCTCTCAAATACCTGTGTCAGCAAAGGATTAATCAAAAACTACTTTTACTTGCCCTTTCGGTACTTTTGCTTATAGACATATGCCTTTTGGTTTATGTAATGCACCTGCTACCTTTCAAAGATGCATGATGGCTATATTCTCTGACTTTTGTGAAAAGATTTGTGAGGTATTCATGGATGATTTCTCCGTTTATGGATCCTCTTTTGATGATTGCTTGAGAAACCTTGATCGAGTTTTGCAGAGATGTGAAGACACTAGTCTCGTGTTGATTTGGGAAAAGTGCCACTTTATGGTTAATGAAGGCATTGTCTTGGGGCATAAGATTTCCGAGAGAGGTATTGAAGTTGATAAAGCTAAAGCTGATGCTATAGAAAAGATGTCATGTCCCAAGTGTTGGGTAACGTAGTAATTTCAAAAAAAATCCTACACACACACAAGATCATGGTGATGCATAGCAACGAGAGGGGAGAGTGTGTCCACGTACCCTCGTAGACCGAAAGCGGAAGCGTTAGCACAACGCGGTTGATGTAGTCGTACGTCTTCGCGGCCCAACGGATCAAGCACCGAAACTATGGTACCTCCGAGTTCTAGCACACGTTCAGCTCGATGACGTCCCTCGTACTCCGATCCAGCCGAGTGTCGAGGGAGAGTTCCGTCAGCACGACGGTGTGGTGACAATGATGATGTTCTACCGTCGCAGGGCTTCGCCTAAGCACCGCTACGATATTATCGAGGAGGACTATGGTGGAGGGGGGCACCGCACATGGCTAAGAGATCAATGATCAATTATTGTGTCTTCAAGGGGTGCCCCTCTCCCCGTATATAAAGGAGTGGAGGAGGGGGAGGGCCGGCCCTCTATATGGCGCGCCCTAGGGGAGTCCTACTCCCACCGGGAGTAGGATTCCCTCTTTCCTAGTAGAACTAGGAGCCCTTCCAAGTAGTAGGAGTAGGAGAGAAGGAAGGAGGGGGCGCCGCCCCTCCCCCTAGTCCAATTCGGACTAAGCCTTGGGGGGGCACAACCTCCCCTCTCTCTTTCCCCTAAAGCCCAATAAGGCCCATATACTCCCCGGCGAATTCCCGTAACTCTCTGGTACTCCGAAAAATACCCGAATCACTCGGAACCTTTCCGAACTCTGAATATAGTCGTCCAATATATCGATCTTTACGTCTTGACCATTTCAAGACTCCTCATCATGTCCACGATCTCATTCGGGACTCTGAACAACCTTTGGTACATCAAAACACATAAAATCATAATATAACCATCATCGACCTTTAAGCGCGCATACCCTACGGGTTTGAGAACTATGTAGACATGACCGAGACACGTCTCCGGTCAATAACCAATAGAGGAACCTGGATGCTCATATTGGCTCCCACATATTCTACGAAGATCTTTATAGGTCAAACTGCATAACACATACGTTGTTCCCTTTGTCATCGGTATGTTACTTGCCCGAGATTCGATCGTCCGTATCTCAATACCTAGTTCAGTCTCGTTACCGACAAGTCTCTTTACTCGTTCTGTAATACATCATCCTGCAACTAACTCATTAGTTACAATGCTTGCAAGGCTTATAGTGATGTGTATTACCGAGTGGGCCTAGAGATACCTCTCCGTCAATCGGAGTGACAAATCCTAATCTCGAAATACGCCAAATCAACAAGTACCTTCGGAGACACCTGTAGAGCACCTTTATAATCACCCAGTTACGTTGTGACGTTTGGTAGCACACAAAGTGTTCCTCCGATAAACGGGGGTTGCATAATCTCATAGTCATGGGAACATGTATAAGTCATGAAGAAAGCAATAGCAACATACTAAACGATCAAGTGTTAAGCTAACGGAAAGGGGTCAAGTCAATCACATCATTCTCCTAATGATGTGATCCCGTTAATCAAATGACAACTCATGTCTATGGTCAGGAAACTTAACCATCGTTGATTAACGAGCTAGTCAAGTAGAGGCATACTAGTGACACTATGTTTGTCTATGCATTCACACATGTATTATGTTTCCGGTTAATACAATTCTAGCATGAATAATAAACATTTATCAGAAAATAAGGAAATAACTAATAACTTTATTATTGCCTTTAGGGCATATTTCCTTCAGTCTCCCACTTGCACTAGAGTCAATAATCTAGTTCACATCGCCATGTGATTTAACACCAATATTCATATCTGTATATGATTAACGCCCATAGTTCACATCGTCATGTGACCAACACCCAAAGGGTTTACTATAGTCAATAATCTAGTT
The DNA here is from genome assembly GCF_018294505.1 of Triticum aestivum. NCBI lineage: Eukaryota > Viridiplantae > Streptophyta > Magnoliopsida > Poales > Poaceae > Triticum > Triticum aestivum. The sequence continues at coordinate 527,330,339 of NC_057813.1, read as the reverse complement.
CACATTTCTATGTGATTAACACCCAAAGAGTACTAAGGTGTGATCATGTTTTGCTCGTGAGAGAAGTTTAGTCAACGGGTCTATCACATTCAGAACCGTATGTATTTTGCAAAATATTCTATGTCTACAATGCTCTGTACGGAGCTACTCTAGCTAATTGCTCCCACTTTCAATATGTATCCAGATTGAGACTTAGAGTCATATGGATCAGCGGTAAAACTTGCATCGACGTAACCCTTTACGATGAACCTCTTGTCACCTCCATAATCGAGAAACATATCCTTATTCCACTAAGGATAATTTTGACCAATGTCTAGTGATCTACTCCTAGATCACTATTGTACTCCCTTGTCAAACTAGGGCAAAGTATACAATAGGTCTGGTCCATAGCATATCATACTTTATAGAACCTATGACTGAAGCATAGGGAATGACTTTTTCATTCTCTTTCTATTATCTGCCATGGTCGGCTTTTGAGTCTTACTCAACTTCAAACCTTGCAACACAGGCAAGAACTCCTTCTTTGACTGTTCCATTTTGAACTACTTCAAAATCTTATCAAGGTATGTACTCATTGAAAAATATTATCAAGCGTTTTGATCTATCTTTATAGATCTTGATGCTCAATGTGTAAGCAGCTTCACCGAGGTCTTTCTTTGAAAAACTCTTATTCAAGTATCCTTTTATGCTATCCAGAATTTCTATATCATTTCCAATCGACAATATGTCATCTACATATAGTATTTGAAATGCTACAGAGCTCCCCCTCACTTTCTTGTAAATACAGGCTTCTCCAAAAGTCTGTATAAACCATATGCTTTGATCAACTCATCAAAGCGTATATTCCAACTCTGAGATGCTTGCACCAGTCCACTGATAGATCGCTGGAGCTTGCACATTTTGTTAGCACCTTTAGGATTGACAAAACCTTCTGGTTGCATCATATACAACTCTTCTTTAATAAATCTATTAAGGAATGCAGTTTTTACATCCATTTGCCAGATTTCATAAAATGTGGCGATTGCTAACATGATTCGGATAGACTTAAGCATCGATACGAGTGAGAAAATCTCATCGTATTCAACATCTTGAATCTTGTAGAAAAACCTTTTTGCGACAAGTCGAGCTTTGTAGATAGTAACACTACTATCAACGTCTGTCTTCCTATTGAAGATCCATTTATTTTCTATGGCTTGCCGATCATCGGGCAAGTCCACCAAAGTCCACACTTTGTTCTCATACATGGATCCTATCTCAGATTTCATGGCCTCCAGCCAATTCACGGAATCTGGGCTCATCATCGCTTCCTCATAGTTCGTAGGTTTATCATGGTCTAGTAACATGACTTCCAAAACAGGATTACCATACCACTCTGGTGCGGGTCTTACTCTAGAAGACCTATGGGGTTTGGTAGTAACTTGATCTGAAGCTTCATGATCATCGTCATTAGCTTCCTCACTAATTGGTGTAGGAATCACAGGAACTGATTTCTGTGATGAACTTCTTTCCAATAAGGGGGCAGGTACATTTACCTCATCAAGTTCTACTTTCCTCCCACTCACTACTTTCAAGAGAAACTCCTTCTCTAGAAAGGATCCATTCTTAGCAACAAAGATTTTGCCTTCGGATCTGTGATAGAAGGTGTACCCAACAGTTTCCTTTGGGTATTCTATGAAGACGTACTTGTCCGATTTGGGTTTGAGCTTATCAGGTTGAAACTTTTTCACATAAGCCTTGCAGCCCCAAACTTTAAGAAATGACAACTTTGGTTTCTTGCCAAACCACAGTTCATAAGGCGTTGTCTCAACGGATTTTGATGGTGCCCTATTTAAAGTGAATGCAGCTGTCTCAAATGCATAACCCCAAAATGATAGTGGTAAATCGGTAAGATACATCATAGATCGCACCATATCCAATGAAGTGCGGTTATGACGTTCGGACACACCATTATACTGTGGTGTTCCATGTGGCGTGAGCTGTGAAACTATTCCACATTGTTTTTAAATGAAGGCCAAACTCATAACTCAAATATTCTCCTCTACAATCAGATTGTAGAAACTTTATTTTCTTGTTACGATGATTCTCCACTTCACTCTGAAATTCTTTGAACTTTTCAAATGTTTCAGACTTGTGCTTCATTAAGTAGATATACCCATATTTGCTCAAATCATCTGTGAAGGTCAGAAAATAACGATACTCGCCACGAGCATCAACACTCATTGGACCGCATACATCGGTATGTATTATTTCCAACAAGTCAGTAGCTCGTTCCATTGTTCCAGAGAATGGAGTTTTTAGTCATCTTGCCCAAAAGGCACAGTTCGCAAGCATCAAATGATTCATAACCAAGTGATTCCAAAAATCCATCTTTATGGAGTTTCTTCATGCGCTTTACACCGATATGACCCAAACGACAGTGCCACAAATAAGTTGCACTATCATTATCAACTTTGCATCTTTTGGCATCAATATTATGAATATGTGTATCACTATGATCGAGATCCAACAAACTATTTTCATTGGGTGTATGACCATCGAAGGTTTTATTCATGTAAACAGAACAACAATTATTCTTTGACTTTAAATGAATAATCGTATTGCAATAAACATGATTAAATCATATTCATGCTCAACGCAAACGCCAAATAACATTTATTTAGGTTTAACACTAATCCCAAAAGTATAGACAGTGTGCGATGATGATCATATCAATCTTGGAACCACTTCCAACACACATCGTCCCTTCACCCTCAACTAGTCTTTATTCTGTAACTCCTGTTTCGAGTTACTAATTTTTAGCAACCAAACAAGTATCAAATACCTAGGGGCTACTATAAACACTAGTAAGATACACATCAATAACCTGTATATCAAATATACCCTTGTTCACTTTGCCATCCTACTTATCCACCAAATATTCAGGGCATTTCCATTTCTAGTGACCATTTCCTTTGCAGTGTAAGCAGTCAGTTTCAGGCTTTGGTCCAGCTTTGGGCTTATTTGCGGGAGTGACAACTTGCTTGTCATTCTACTTGAAGTTCCCTTTCTTTCCCTTTGCCCTTTTCTTGAAACTAGTGGTCTTGTCAATCATCAACACTTGATGCTCTTTCTTGATTTCTACCGTTGTTGATTTCAACATCGCGAAGAGCTCGGGAATCGTTTTCGTCATCCTTTGCATACTATAGTTCATCACGAAATTCTAATAACTTGGTGATGGTGACTAGAGAACTCTGTCTATCACTATCTTATCTGGAAGATTAACTCCCACTTGATTCAAGCGATTGTAGTACCCATACAATCTGAGCACATGCTCACTAGTTGAGAAATTCTCCTCCATCTTTTAGCTATAGAACTTGTTGGAGACTTCATATCTCTCAACTCGGGTATTTGCTTGAAATATTAACTTCAACTCCTGGAACATCTCATATGGCCCATGACGTTCAAAACATCTTTGAAGTCCCGATTCTAAGCCGTTAAGCATGGTGCACTAAACTATCAAGTAGTCATCATATTGAGCTAGCCAAACGTTCATAACGTCTGCATCTGCTCCTGCAATAGGTCCGTCACCTAGCGGTGCATCAAGGACATAATTCTTCTGTGCAGCAATGAGGACAATCCTCAGATCACGGATCCAATCCGCATTATTGCTACTAACATCTTTCAACACAGTTTTCTCTAGGAACATATCAAAATAAACATATGAAAGCAACAACACGAGCTATTGATCTACAACATAATTTGCAAAATACTACCAGGACTAATTTCATGATAAATTTAAGTTCAATTAATCATATTACTTAAGAACTCCCACTTAGATAGACATCTCTCTAATCATCTAAGTGATCACATGATCCGAATCAACTAAACCATAACCGATCATCACGTGAAATGGAGTAGTTTTAAACAGTGAACATCACTATGTTGATCATATCTACTATATGATTCACGCTCGACCTTTCGATCTTAGTGTCCCGAGGCCATATCTGCATATGCTAGGCTCGTCAAGTTTAACATGAGTATTCTGCGTGTGCAAAACTGGCTTGCACCCGTTGTAGATGGACGTAGAGCTTATCACACCCAATCATCACATGGTGTCTGGGTACGACGAACTTTGGCAATGGTGCATACTCAGGGAGAACACTTTTATCTTGAAATTTAGTGAGAGATCATCTTATAATGCTACCGTCAATCAAAGCAAGATAAGATGCATAAAAGATAAACATCACATGCAATCAATATAAGTGATATGATATGGCCATCATCATCTTGTGCTTGTGATCTCCATCTCCGAAGCACCGTCATGATCACTGAGGGAGTCCTGGATTAGGGGGTGTCCGGATGGCCGGACTATGACCTTTGGCCGGACTCCCGGACTATGAAGATACAAGATTGAAGACTTCGTCCCATGTCAGGATAGGGAATTTCCTTGGCGTGGAAGGCAAGCTTGGCGATACGATATGAAGATCTCCTCCCATTGTAACTGACTCTGTGTAACCCTAGCCCTCTTCGGTGTCTATATAAACCGGAGAGTTTTAGTCTGTAGGAAAGATAACTATCATACCATAGGCTAGCTTCTAGGGTTTAGCCTCTTTGATCTCGTGGTAGATCAACTCTTGTAATACCCATATCATCAATATCAATCAAGCAGGAGTAGCGTTTTACCTCCACCGAGAGGGCCCGAACCTGGGTAAAAACATCGTGTCCCTTGTCTCCTGTTACCATCCGCCTAGACGCACAGTTCGGGACCCCCTACCCGAGACCCGCCGCTTTTGACACCGACAATCACCATCGTCACGGGCGCGACACCTTGATCTCCATCGTAGCATCATTGTCGTCTCGCCAACTATTGCTTCCACGACTATCGCTACCGCTTAGCGATAAAGTAACGCAATTACAGGGCGATTGCATTGCATACAATAAAGCGACAAGCATATGGCTCCTGCCAGTTGTCGATAACTCGGTTACAAAACATGATCATCTCATACAATAAAATATAGCATCATGCCTTGACCATATCACATCACAACATGCCCTGCAAAAACAAGTTAGACGTCCTCTACTTTGTTGTTTAAAGTTTTACGTGGCTGCTATGGGCTTAGCAAGAACCGTTCTTAACTACGCATCAAAACCACAACGCTAGTTCGTCAAGTTAGTCTTGTTTTAACCTTCTCAAGGACCGGGCGTAGCCACACTCGGTTCAACTAAAGTTGGAGAAACTGACACCCGCCAGCCACCTGTGTGCAAAGCATGTCGGTAGAACCAGTCTCACGTAAGCGTACACGTAATGTCGGTCCGGGCCACTTCATCCAGCAATACCGCTGAACCAAAGTATGACATGCTGGTAAGCAGTATGACATGCTGGTAAGCAGTATGACTTGTATCGCCCACAACTCACTTGTGTTCTACTCGTGCATATAACATCTACGCATAAAACCAAGCTCTCATACCACTGTTGGGTAACGTAGTAATTTCAACAAAATTCCTACGCACACACAAGATCATGGTGATGCATAGCAACGAGAGGGGAGAGTGTGTCCAAGTACCCTCGTAGACCGAAAGCGGAAGCATTAGCACAACGCGGTTGATGTAGTCGTACGTCTTCACAGCCCGACCGATCAAGCACCGAAACTACGGCACCTCCGACTTCTAGCACACGTTCAGCTCGATGATGTCCCTCATACTCCGATCTAGCCGAGTGTCGAGGGAGAGTTCCGTCAGCACGACGACATGGTGACAATGATGATGTTCTACCGTCGCAGGGCTTCGCCTAAGCACCGCTATGATATTATCGAGGAGGACTATGATGGAGGGGGGCACCGCACACGGCTAAGAGATCAATGATCAATTGTTGTGTCTCCAAGGGGTGCCACTCTCCCCGTATATAAAGGAGTGGAGGAGGGGGAGGGCCGAACCTCTCTATGGCGCGCCCTAGTGGAGTCCTACTCCCACCGGGAGTAGGATTCCCTCTTTCCTAGTAGAACTAGGAGCCCTTCCAAGTAGTAGGAGTAGGAGAGAAGGAAAGGGAAAAGAGAAGAGAAGGAAGGAGGGGGCGCCGCCCCTCCCCCTAGTCCAATTTGGACTAAGCCTTGGGGGGCGCGCAGCCTCCCCTCTCTCTTTCCCCTAAAGCCCAATAAGGCCCATATACTCCCCGGCGAATTCCCTTAACTCTCCGGTACTCCAAAAAATACCCGAATCACTTGGAACCTTTCCGAAGTCTGAATATAGTCGTCCAATATATTGATCTTTACGTCTCGACCATTTCGAGACTCCTCGTCATGTCCCCGGTCTCATCTGGGACTCCAAACTACCTTCGGTACATCAAAACATATAAACTCATAATATAACCGTCATCGAACTTTAAGCGTGCGGACCCTACGGGTTCGAGAACTATGTAGACATGACCGAGACACATCTCCGGTCAATAACCAATAGCGGAACATGGATGCTCATATTGGCTCCCACATATTCTACAAAGATCTTTATCGGTCAAACCGCATAACAACATACGTTGTTCCCTTTGTCATCGGTATGTTACTTGCCCGAGATTCAATCGTCAGTATCTCAATACCTAGTTCAATCTAGTTACCGGCAAGTCTCTTTACTCGTTCCGTAAGACATCATCCTACAACTAACTCATTAGTTACAATGCTTGCAAGGCTTATAGTGATGTGTATTACCGAGTGGGCCCAGAGATACCTCTCCGTCAATCGGAGTGACAAATCCTAATCTCGAAATACGCCAACCCAACAAGTACCTTCGGAGGCACCTATAGAGCACCTTTATAATCACCCAGTTATGTTGTGACGTTTGGTATCACACAAAGTGTTCCTCCGACAAACGGGAGTTGCATAATCTCATAGTCATGGGAACATGTATAAGTCATGAAGAAAGCAATAGCAGCATACTAAACGATCAAGTGCTAATCTAACGGAATGGGTCGAGACAATCACATCATTCTCCTAATGATGTGATCCCATTAATCAAATGACAACTCATGTCTATGGTCAGGAAACTTAACCATCTTTGATTAACGAGCTAGTCAAGTAGAGGCATACTAGTGATACTATGTTTGTCTATGTATTCACACATGTATTATGTTTCCGGTTAATACAATTCTAGCATGAATAATAAACATTTATCATGAAATAAGGAAATAAATAATAACTTTATTATTGCCTCTAGGGCATATTTCCTTCACCAAGGACATAAAAGGTATAAGAAGTTTCCTTGGTCATGCCGGTTTTTATAGGAGGTTCATTAAATACTTTTCTAAAATCTCCAGGCCTCTGACTAATTTATTGCAAAAAGATATTCCTTTTGTCTTTGATGATGATTGTGTAGAAGCATTTTAAATACTTAAGAAAGCTTTGATCACTGCACCTATTGTTCAGCCACCTGATTGGAATTTACCTTTTGAAATTATGTGTGATGCTAGTGATTATGTTGTAGGTGATGTTCTAGGGCAAAGAGTTGATCAGAAATTGAATGTTATCCAGTATGCTAGTAAGACTCTTGATACTACCTAGAGAAATTATGCTACTACTGAAAAAGAATTCTTAGCAGTTGTGTTTGCATGTGATAAGTTTAGACCTTATATTGTTGATTCCAAAGTTACTATTCACACTGATCATGTTGCTATTAAATATCTTATGGAAAAGAAAGATGCTAAGCCTAGACTCATTAGATGGGTTCTCTTGCTCCAAGAATTTGATTTGCATATTATTGATAGAAAGGGAGCTGAGAACCCCGTTGCAGACAACTTGTCTAGGTTAGAGAATGTTCTTGATGACCCACTACTTATTGATGATAGCTTTCCTGATGAACAATTAGTGGTCATTAATGCTTCTCCTACTGCTCCTTGGTATGTTGATTATGCTAATTACATTGTTGCTAAATTTATACCACCTAGTTTCAAATACCAGCAAAAGAAAAAATTTCTTTTATGATTTAAGACATTACTTCAGGGATGACCCACACCTTTATAAAGAAGGAGTAGATGGTGTTATTAGATGTTGTGTACCTGAGCATGAACAGGAATAGATCCTACACAAGTGTCACTCTGAATCATATGGGGGACACCACGCTAGAGATAGAACTGCGCATAAGGTATTGCAATCCGGTTTTTATTGGCCTACTGTCTTCAAAGGTGCTCGTAAGTTTGTCTTGTCTTGTGATGAATGTCAAAGAATTGGTAATATTAGTAGACGTCAAGAAATGCCTAAGATTTATTCTCTTGTTATTGAACCATTTTATGTTTGGGGCTTTGATTATATTGGACCTTTACCTGTCTTTAATGGTTATACACATATTTTAGTTGTTGTTGATTACGTTACTAAGTGGGTAGAAGCTATTCCAACTAGTAGTGCTGATCATAACACTTCTATTAAAATGCTTAAAGAAGTTATTTTTCCGAGGTTTGGAGTCCCTAGATATCTTATGACTGATGGTGGTTCACATTTTATTCATGGTGCTTCCCGTAAGATGCTTGCTAAGTATGATGTTAATCATAGAATCGCATCTCCTTATCACCCGCAGTCTAGTGGTCAAGTAGAGTTGAGCAATAGAGAGCTCAAATTAATTTTGCAAAAGACTGTGAATAGATCTAGAAAGAACTGGTCCAAAAAACTAGATGATGCAATATGGGCCTATAGAACTACATATAAAAATCCTATGGGTATGTCTCCGTACAAGATGGTTTATGGAAAAGCATGTCACTTACTTCTTGAACTTGAACATAAAGCATATTGGGCTATTAAAGATCTCAATTATGACTTCAAACTTGCCGGTGAGAAGAGGTTATTTGATATTAGCTCACTTGATGAATGGAGAACCCAAGCCTATGAGAATGCCAAGCTATTCAAAGAAAACGTCAAACACTGGCATGATAAAAGGATACAAAAGAGTGAGTTTAACGTAGGTGATTATGTGTTATTATTCAACTCTCGTTTAAGATTTTTTTGCAGGAAAAATTCTCTCTAAATGGGAAGGTCCTTACATTATCGAGGAGGTCTATCATTCCGGTGCCATAAAAATCACTAACTTCGAAGGCACAAGTCCGAGGGTGGTGAACGGTCAAAGAATCAAACATTGTATCTCGGGTAATCCTATCAATGTTGAAAATAATATTGTTGAGACCGTAATCCCGGAGGAATACATAAGGGACACTTTCGAGAACGTTCCAGACTCCGAAAAGGAATAGGTATGTGGTACGGTAAGTAAACCGACTCCAAAACAATTCTAATGGCAATTTCTATCCGTTTTGGAATATTTAAGAATTTTGGAAAGGAAGAAGTAGTCCGGGAAGGACACGAGACCTCCACGAGGGTGGAGGGCGTGCCCACCCATCCTGGGCGCGCCCCCCTATCTCGTGGCCACCTCGTGTGCCTCCCGGACTCCGTTTTCTTGCATGTTACGTATTTTGGTCGGTAAAAATTCATTATATAATCTCCCAATGGCTTTGACCACCGTATCACGCAAATATCCTCTGTTTTCGTTTCAAGCCGTTCCTGTTGTAGATGAAGAGCAAGATGTCTTCTCAAGAGTCAGTCGGGGAGAGTCGGGTGTCCGACCCGACACCAGGACCAGGAGAAAATAGCGATGCTTATCACTTTGGACCATCAACGGAGGACGAGATGGAGGCCGAGTTGAAAATGTTGGAAATACGCCCTAGAGGCAATAATAAAATGGTTATTATTGTATTTCCTTGTTCATGATAATTTTCTAGTGTTCATGCTATAATTGTATTAATTGGAAACCGTAATACATGTGTGAATACATAGACCACAACATGTCCCTAGTGAGCCTCTAGTTGAGTAGCTTGTTGATCAACAGATGGTCATGGTTTCCTGACCATGGACATTGGATGTCATTGATAATGGGATCACATCATTAGGAGAATGATGTGATGGACGAGACCCAATCCTAAGCATAGCACAAGATCGTGTAGTTCGTTTGCTAAAGCTTTTCTAATGTCAAGTATCATTTCCTTAGACCATGAGATTGTGTAACTCCCTGACACCGTAGGAGTGCTTTGGGTGTACCAAACGTCACAACATAACTGGGTGGCTATAAAGGTGCACTACGGGTATCTCCAAAAGTGTTTGTTGGGTTGGCACGAATCGAGACTGGGATTTGTCACTCCGTATGACGGAGAGGTATCTCTGGGCCCACTCGGTAATGCATCATCATAATGAGCTCAATGTGACTAAGTAGTTAGTCACGGGATCATGCATTATGGAACGAGTAAAGTGACTTGCCGGTAACAAGATTGAACGAGGTATTGGGATACCGATGATCGAATCTCGGGTAAGTAACATACCGATTGACAAAGGGAATTGCATACGGGATTGCTTGAATCATTGACATCGTGGTTCATCCGATGAGATCATCGTGGAACATGTGGGAGCCAACATGGGTATCTAGATCCCGCTGTTGGTTATTTACCGGAGAACGTCTCAGTCATGTCTGCATGGTTCCCGAACCCATAGGGTCTACACACTTAAGGTTCAGTGACGCTAGAGTTGTCATGGGAAATAGTATGTGGTTACCGAAGGTTGTTCGGAGTCCCAGATGAGATCCCGGACATGACGAGGAGCTCCGAAATGGTCCGGAGATGAAGATCGGTATATTGGACGAAGGGTATTGGAGTCCGGAATTATTCCGGGGGTACCAGGTGATGACCAGCGTGTCCGAAAGGGGTTTCGGAGGCCCCAGCAAGCGTTGGGGGGCCTTATGGGCCAAGGGGAGAGGGCACATCAGCCCACTAAGGGGCTGAGCGCCCCTCCCACCCCATCTCACGTAACCAGGAGAGGTGGGGGCGCCACCCCTAGGGCAGCCGCCCCTCCCGGCTTGGGGGGCAAGTTTCCTAGGGAGTGGGGGCGCCCAAACCCATCTAGGTTTTCCCCTGTGGTCGACGCCCCTCCCCTAGGGAACCCTAGGGCGCCTCCCCCTCCTCCCTTCCCCCTATATATAGTGAGGGAGAGAGAGGGCAGCCGCACCCTTCCTCTGGCGCAGCCCTCTCCCTCCTCCAACACCTCCTCCTCCTCTGTAGTGCTTGGCGAAGCCCTGCCGGAGAACCACGAGCTCCATCGCCACCATGTCGTCGTGCTGCTGGAGTTTTCCCTCAACTTCTCCTCTCCCCTTGTTGGATCAAGAAGGAGGAGACGTCCCCGGGCTGTACGTGTGTTGAACGCGGAGGCGCCGTCCGTTCGGCGCTTAGATCGGAATCGACCGCGATCTGAATCACTGCGTGTACGACTCCACCAACCGCGTTCTTGTAACGCTTCCACATCACGATCTTCAAGGGTATGAAGATGCACTCCCCTCTCTCTCTCGTTGCTAGTCTCTCCATAGATTGATCTTGGTGGTGCATAATTTTTTTTTTGAATTATTGCTACGTTCCCCAATAGTGGCATCATGAGCTAGGTCTATTGCGTAGATTCTATGCACAAGTAGAACACAAGTAGTTGTGGGCGTTGGTTTTGTTCAATATGCTTACCGTTACTAGTCCTATCTTGTTTCGATGGTATTGTGGGATGAAGCGGCCCGGACCGACCTTACACGTACACTTACGTGAGACAGGTTCCACCGACTGACATGCACTTGTTGCATAAGGTGGCTAGCGGGTGCCAGTCTCTCCCACTTTAGTCGGATCAGATTCGATGAAAAGGGTCCTTATGAAGGGTAAATAGCAATTGGCATATCACGTTGTGGTTTTGGCGTAGGTAAGAAATGTTTTTGCTACAAACCTATGGCAGCCACATAAAAAACTTGCAACAACAATTAGAGGACGTCTAACTTGTTTTTGCAGCATATGCCGTGTGATGTGATATGGCCAAGAAGGATGTGATGAATGAAATTTATGTGATGTATGAGATTGATCATATTCTTGTAATAGGAATCACGACTTGCATGTCGATGAGTATGACAACCGGCAGGAGCCATAGGAGTTGTCTTTAATTGTTGTATGACCTGTGTGTCACTGAATAACGCCATGCAATTACTTTACTTCATTGCTAAACCGTTAGCTATAGTAGTAGAAGTAATCGGTTGGCGAGACAACTTCATGGAGACACGATGATGGAGATCATGATGATGGAGATCATGGTGTCATGCCGGTGACGATGATGATCATGGAGCCCCGAAGATGGAGATCAAAAGGAGCAAAATGATATTGGCCATATCATGTCACTATTTGATTGCATGTGATGTTTATCATGTTTATGCATCTTATTTGCTTAGAACGACGGTAGTAAATAAGATGATCCCTCATAATAATTTCAAGAAAGTGTTCCCCCTAACTGTGTACCGTTGCAAAAGTTCGTTATTTCAAAGCACCACGTGATGATCGGGTGTGATAGATTCTAACATTCACATACAACGGGTGTAAGCCACATTTACACATGCAAAACACTTAGGTTGACTTGACGAGCCTAGCATATACAGACATGGCCTCGGAACACAAGAGACCGAAAGGTCGAACATGAGTCGTATAGTAGATACGATCAACATGAAGATGTTCACCGATGATGACTAGTCCGTCTCACGTGATGATCGGACACGGCCTAGTTGACTCGGATCATGTATCACTTAGATGACTAGAGGGATGTCTATCTGAGTGGGAGTTCATTAAATAATTTCATTAGATGAACTTAATTATCATGAACATAGTCAAAAGGTCTTTGCAAATTATGTCGTAGCTCGAGTTTTAGTTCTATTGTTTTAGATATGTTCCTAGAGAAAATTTAGTTGAAAGTTGATAGTAGCAATTATGCGGACTGGGTCCGTAAAGTGAGGATTGTCCTCATTGCTGCGTAGAAGGCTTATGTCCTTAATGCACCGCTCGGTGTGCTGAACCTCGAACGTCGTCTGTGGATGTTGTGAACATCTGACATACACGTTTTGATGACTACATGATAGTTCAGTAATGTTAAACGGTTTAGGAATACACGTTTTGATGACATACACGTTTTGAATACGTTTTCAAAACATCGCGAAACATATGAGATGTTCCAAGGGCTGAAATTGGGATTTCAGGCTCGTGCCCATGTCAAGAGGTATGAGACCTCTAACAAGTTTCTTAGCCTACAAACTAATTGAGAAAAGCTCAATGGTTGAGCTTGTACTCAGATTGTCTGGGTACAAAAATCACTTGAATCAAGTGGGAGTTAATCTTACAGATGAGATAGTGATGTTTATCCAAAGTCATTGCCACCAAGCTACTAGAGCTTCGTGATGAACTATAACCTATCAGGGATAGATATGATGATCCTTGAAATATTCGCAATGTTTGACACCGCGAAAGTAGAAATCAAGAAGGAGCATCAATTGTTGATGGTTAGTGAAACCACTAGTTTCAAGAAGGGCAAGGGCAAGAAGGGATACTTCGTGAAATGGCAAATCAGTTGCTGCTCTAGTGAAGAAACCCAAGGTTGAACCCAAACCCGAGACTAAGTGCTTCTATAATGAGGGGAACAGTCACTGAAGCAGAACTACCCTAGATACTTCATAGATGAGAAGGCTGGCAAGGTCGATAGAAGTATATTGGATATACATTATATTGATGTGTACTTTACTAGTACTCCTAGTAGCACCATGGTAATAGATACCGGTTCAGTTGCTAAGTGTTAGTAACTCGAAATAAAAGGCTACGGAATAAACAGAGACTAGCAAGGTGAGATGATGATATGGTTTGGAAGTGTTTCCAAGGTTGATGTGATCAAGCATCGCATACTCCCTCTACCATCGAGATTGGTGTTAAACCTAAATAATTGTTATTTGGTGTTTGTGTTGAGCATATACATGATTGGATTATGTTTATAGCAATACGATTATTCATTTAAGGATAATAATGGTTACTCTGTTTATTTGAATAATACCTTCAATGGTCTTGCACCTAAAATGAATGGTTTATTGAATCTCGATCATAGTGATACACATGTTCATGCCAAAAGATATAAGATAGTAATGATATAGTGCCACCTACTTGTGGCACTGCCATTTGAGTCATATTGGTATAAAACGCATGAAGAAGCTCCATGTCGATGGATCTTTGGACTCACTCGTTTTTGAAAAGATTGATACATGTGAACCATGTCTATTGGTATATACGCATGAAGAAACTCCATGCAGATGGACTGAGGGAGTCCTGGATTAGGGGGTGTCCAGATGGTCGGACTATGACCTTTGGCTGGACTCCCGGACTATGAAGATACAAGATTGAAGACTTCGTCCCGTGTCCGGATAGGGACTTTCCTTGGCATGGAAGGCAAGCTTGGCGATATGATATGAAGATCTCCTCCCATTGTAACCGACTTTGTGTAACCCTAGCCCTCTCCGGTGTCTATATAAACCGGAGAGTTTTAGTCCGTAGGACGAACAACAATCATACCATAGGCTAGCTTCTAGGGTTTGGCCTCTCCGATCTCGTGGTAGATCAACTCTTGTACAACCCATATCATCAATATTAATCAAGAAGGAGTAGGGTTTTACCTCCGCCGAGAGGGCCCAAACCTGGGTAAAAACATCGTGTCCCTTGCCTCCTGTTACCATCCGCCTAGACGCACAGTTCGGGACCCCCTACCCGAGATCCGCCGGTTTTGACACCGACATTGGTGCTTTCATTGAGAGTTCCTCTATGTCGTCACCGTTAGGCCCGATGGCTTCTTCGATCGTCAACCTCGACGCAGTCCAGGGTGAGACTTTTCTCCTCGGACAGATCTTCATATTCGGCGGCTTCGCACTGCGGGCCAACTCGCTTGGCCATCTGGAGCAGATCGGAAGCTACGCCCCTGGCCATCAGGTCAGGTTTGGAAGCTTGAACTACACGGCACATCCGCGGGGACTTGATCTTCGATGGATTCGAGCCACGGCCGAGCGTGTCGCACTATCTCGATGGGCATGATCTAGCTCTGCCGCCGGACAGCGCCCAGAGCGCCGCTCAGGTGTCCGCTCCGACCATTAACTCGGAGCCAACTGCGCTAGTCAGGGACGGACGGTTGGACGCCGCCCCAGGAGACGCAATCTCTACGGCGATAGAGCCGAATACCAGCCTAGTCCTTTGCAAGGCCCGTGACTCCAAGGTGCCGGACTCCGTTCTAGACTCCGAATATTCCGCACCTCTCCCGATCGAACCCGATTGGGCTCCGATCATGGAGTTCACCGCCGCGGACGTCTTTCAGCACTCGCCCTTTGGCGATATCCTGGATTCACTAAAGTCTCTCTCTTTGTCAGGAGAGCCCTGGCCGGACTATGGTCAGCAGGGTTGGGATGCGGACGACGAGGAAATTTGATGTCCACCCACCATCCACTTTGTAGCCACTGTCGACGATCTAACCGACATGCTCGACTTCGACTCCAAAGAAATCGATGGTATGGACGCTGATGCGGGAGACGACCAAGAACCAGCACCTATAGGGCACTGGAAGGCCACCTCGTCATATGACATATACATGATGGACACCCCCAAAGCAGGGGATGGCGATGAAAAAGCGGAGGATGACCCCTCCAAGAAGCAACCCAAGCGCCGACGTCAGCGGCGCCGCTCCAAATCCCGCCAAAGCAAGAACGGCAAAACCGGCACCAGAGACGTCAACACCCCGGATAGTGCCGAAGATAACCCCCTCCAGCAGGATTCGGGGCGGGAGGACGAAAGAGCCAGCCCTCATGAGAGAGCGGCAGGCACAGAGGTCGAGGACGACAATTATATGCCTCCCTCCGAAGACGAGGCAAGCCTCGACGACGACGAATTCGTCGTGCCAGAGGATCCCATCGAACAAGAGCGTTTCAAACGCAGGCTTATGGCCACGGCAAGCAGCCTCAAGAAAAACAGCAGCAGCTTAGAGCTGACCAAGACCTGCTAGCCGACAGATGGACCAAAGTCCTGGCGGCCGAAGAGTATAAACTCGAACGCCCCTCCAAGAGTTACCCAAAGCGCAGACTGCTACCCCAACTAGAGGAGGAAGCAACTAAACCTACATCACCAGCGTACGATGCGCCCGATCGGCCACCCCGTGGCCGCGGCAGAGAGGCCTTTCGGCCCTCAATCCAAGCCGCACCCTAGCGCCGCTCCAAAAATACCAGAGCACGGGGAAACGCAACACACCTGCTAGACATATTGGAGGATAAGGCAAGGCAAACAAGATCGATCTACGGATCGCGTGGGCGCCCCACATCACGGGACGATAACCGTCATGCCGGATATGATAAATACGGCCAGGCCGAATACAACAGACAAAGCTCATCCGAGCTACGTCGCGATATAGCCCAGTACAGGGGCGCCGCACACCCACTATGCTTCACAGACGAAGTAATGGATCATCAAATCCCAAAGGGTTTTAAACCCGTAAACATCGAATCATACGATGGCACAACAGATCCTGCGGTATGGATCGAGGATTATCTCCTTCATATCCACATGGCCCGTGGTGATGATCCGCACGCCATCAAATACCTCCCGCTCAAGCTTAAAGGACCAGCTCGGCATTGGCTTAACAGCCTGCCAGCAGAGTCAATAAGTTGTTGGGAGGACCTGGAATCCGCATTCCTCGATAACTTCCAGGGCACTTATGTGCGACCACCAGACGCCGATGACCTAAGCCACATAATCCAGCAGCCAGAGGAATCGGCCAGACAATTCTGGACACGGCTCCTAACCAAGAAAAATCAAATAGTCGACTGTCCGGACGCCGAGGCCCTTGCAGCCTTCAGGCACAACATCTGAGATGAATGGCTTGCCCGGCACCTAGGACAGGAAAAACCGAAATCTATGGCAGCCCTCACGACACTCATGACCCGCTTTTGCGCGGGTGAAGACAGCTGGCCAGCTCGTAGCAATAACATAACCAAGAGCCCTGGTAATTCGGATACCAAGTACAACAATGGCAGGTCACGTCGCAACAAGCACAAGCGCCGCATTAATGGCGACAATACCGAGGATACGGCAGTCAATGCCGGATTCAGAGGCTCTAAACCCGGTCAGCGGAAGAAGCCATTCAAAAGAAACCCCTCGGGCCCATCCAACTTAGACCGGATACTCGATCGCTTGTGCCAGATACATGGCACCCCCGAACAACCAGCCAACCACACCAACAGGGATTGTTGGGTGTTCAAGCAGGCAGGCAAGTTAAGTGCCGAAACCAGAGACAAGGGGCTGCGTAGCGATGACAAGGAGGAGCCCCGGCCGCCGAACAACAAAGGACAGAAGGGATTCCCCCTGCAAGTGCGGATGGTGAACATGATATACGCAACCCACATCCCCAAAAGGGAGTGGAAGCGTGCTCTCGAGGACGTCTATGCGTTGGAGCCAGTTACCCCTAAGTTCAACCCATGGTCCTCTTGCCCGATCACCTTTGATCGACGGGACCACCCCACTAGCATCAGTCATGGCGGATTCGCCGCATTGGTCCTAGACCCAATCATTGACGGATTTCACCTCACTAGAGTCCTCATGGACGGAAGCAGCAGCCTGAACCTGCTTTATCAGGATACAGTGCGAAAAATGGGTATAGATTCCTCAAGGATTAAACCCACAAAGACAACCTTTAAAGGTGTCATACCAGGTGTAGAAGCCAGCTGTACAGGCTCGGTTACACTTGAAGTGGTCTTCGGATCCCCGGATAATTTCCGGAGCGAAGAGTTAATCTTCGACATAGTCCCATTCCGCAGTGGCTATCATGCCCTGCTCGGACGAACCGCATTTGCAAAATTCAATGCAGTGCCGCACTACACATATCTCAAGCTCAAGATGTCAGGTCCTCGCGGAGTCATTACGGTAAATGGAAACACTGAACGCTCTCTCCGAACGGAGGAGCACATAGCGGCCCTGGCGGCAGAAGTACAGAGCAGCCTCTCAAGGCAGTTCCCCAATCCGGGTGTTAAACATCCGGACAACGTCAAGCGCGCCCGAAGCAACCTCCTACAAAGCCGGCTGGCACGTTCCGAGCAAGCATAGCAGTGCGGCCCCAACCCCAGCCCTCGCCAGACGGTGATATCGGTACCACGCATACATAATTACGCTTTGAAAATACCGCAAGCATAAGGGGAGGGGCACAACTACGGCACGCCCAGAATGCGGCTCAACCGCACTTAGGGGATCCCTATTTTGATGTTTTCTTTTTTTATTTATATATACTTTCAGGACCCAACTATCCGGAAGGTCTGTCTGGCAATAAACTCGCTGAACACACGATGCAACAGCCAGGGCACGAACAAGCCGCGTTGTATGTCCAGGTGGTCTCTATAACGAGCTAAATACCCGTTTTGCTTAAATTCACGTAGCTTGCCCCTGGAGGGGGACATGTCAAATAATCCCATCCCTTGCTTATCGCATTATTTGTATCATTCTGCTTTCATAGCAGCTCTTTTATAAATAAACAATATATAGCTCTTATCTATTATTGTATTCATCTATTTTTATACAAATATGTTCAGTCATGACATTATGGAACCGTACACTTTGGTACGGCCAATACACCAGGGGCTTAAGCGCCCCATAACATGGTGTGAGAAGACCGAACACTCTTACGAGTGCGGCACCCCGAACTTATAGCACTATATGCATCGGCTCCGAATCATGTCTTGGGTCAATAGTTGGGTTTGCCCAGCTCCCATGTTTTGGTACCTTACGTTCCGCAATGTTGGCTAAGGTAGCGCTGGGAGAACTACTACGATTGGGCCCCAGTTGAGCTAGGTTAACACCTCAGTAGAGAAAGCTAAAACTGACCGTCATGATAGTGCGAGAGACCGGTCGCTGTTCGCGAGGTTTTTCGAGTCCTTAAAGACTTATGCCGCTTAGAGCGAGGAGCCGGACTTATCTGGCCAAGGCGTGCATAGCGCCCCGAACTCGGTCTTCCGAATACTAGGGGCTTCGCCGAAATTTAAAATTATAGAATTCTATGGCTAAGTGAGAGTGATAAAGCATTATAAGTCCGATGGCCTGGTTCGCTGTGCTGAGCGCCTCTCTAGATGGACCCAAGAATGGGAACAAGAGTGCTCAGGGTTATCCCGAACACCCCAGCACTCATGGCATGGGGGTAGAAGCCGATGACTTGCATCTCTCAGATTTGATAAACGGCCGCACAGAAGGTAATATTTTAAATTAACAAGCGTTGCTTAGCGCATATGAACAAAGTTTTCAGCGCACAGGATAACAACATGCGAGTCTACTCAAAAATTACATCTTTGGAGCACTCATCCGCTATAAGGCGGGAACCCTTCAGGACGCCCTTATAATACATCTCGGGTGTGCGATACTCCTTGCCCGACGGTGGCGCGTCCGTCAAAAGCTTCTCCGCGTCCAGCTTGCCCCAGTGCACTTTAGCACGGGCAAGGGCCCGACGGGCACCTTCAATACAGACAGAGCGCTTGATGACTTCAATCCACGGACACGCGTCCACCAGCCGCCGCACCAGACCGAAGTAGCTCCCAGGCATGGCCTCTCCAGGCCACAGCCGAACTATGAGGCCCTTCGTGGCATGTTCGGCCACCTTGTGGAGCTCGACCAGCTGCTTCAGCTGGTCGCTCAGGGGCACCGGATGTTCGGCCTCAGCATACTGAGACCAGAACACCTTTTCCGTCGAGCTCCCCTCCTCGGCTTGGTAGAACGCGGCAGCATTAGACACACTACGGGGCAGATGGGTGAACGCTCCTGGAGGGCTCCGGATCCGGGTAAGTGACAGATAATTTACTTTTATATTCTTGCTTTGCATAAAGAATGCCTTACCCGCTGCTATCTCCTTCATCGCCTCGATCTCCTGGAGGACCTTCTGGGCTTCGGCCTTAGCAGTTTTGGCACTCTCAAGAGCCAAGGCGAGCTCGGACTCTCGAGTCTTTGAGTCACGCTCCAAACTCTCGTGTTTTTTCACGAGAGCCTGGAGCTCTTGCTGCACCTCCGCCACCCGCGCCTCCTGCTTCTCTCGCTCGGTGCGCTCCAAGGCCGCACTATCTTCGGCCTTGGAGACCGCCTCCTTCAGGATCGCCACCTCGGTCGTGGCCCCTGTAATACCCACGTTATTCCTGTCATTTTTTGCAACCAAATCCTTTTCTATAAGGTACTACTTTAATAAGGTATTACTTACCTTCCTTGTCCTCGAGCTACTTCTTGGCAAGGCCGAGCTCGTTCTCGGACCACTCGAGGCTCTGCTTCAATGCATTGACCTCCGCAGTGAGTGCGGCAGAGGTCAGCAGCGACGCCTGCATTCCCATATTGACATATTTCTGTTAGACTCCTGCGTATATCTTTTTAGATCCTCAGCTTGGCTTCTCTTTTCGAACACCAAACTGAGCATCAGGGGCTACTGTCTATACGGTGAACATTTTTATGTTTTGAATACATACCTCAAAGCCTGTTAACAGACTCGTACAGGCTTCTGTCAGCCTGCTCTTTGCGGACTGAACCTTTTGAATCACCGCACTCATAACAGTGCAGTGTTCCTCGTCGATGGAGGCGCCGTTAAGCACCTCCTGCAAATTATCCGGCGCGTCCAGGTGGACGGAGGTCGCCGGCGTCGTAGGCCTGCCCTTCTTATGAAGGCGCCACCTGTCGGACTCTAGAACCGTTGATGGTTCCAGAGCAGTGTCCGGCCCAGGGCCGGACTTGGATCCCTCTGGGGCTTTACCCCCTTTGGGCCTGGAGTCCAGGAGGTCGCCTTGAGGCGCCTTCGGGACCACCTCCTCCTGGTTCGGTCCCCTTCGGGACCCCACCTCGGCGTCGTCCACAGGCAGAGGGGAGGAGGCCGTCGGAAGTGAAGCGTTGTTCACATCCGACAAATTCAGGGAGCCGCTCGACGAATCGCCAAGCTGAGCTCTGGGCGGACTGCATGATTGAATCCGGCGTCAGAAAATGCCAAATAATAGAGGAGCGCCATAAGTTATTCGGGTATCCGGACACTTATGATTTTGCCAGGGGCTTGACCCTGGATGGCCATTCCTCCCCGCCGTCTTCGGCATCGGAGGCGTAATCCGGCAGAAGGGTTTTTCCCTTATTGGACCCTCCGGCCTCCCCAGTTGGGGCGGCCTTCCTTTTCTTTCCTTCCCCCGTTGCAGGGGGAGGGGCTTCTTCTTCTTCTTCTTCCTCCTCCTCGTCTTCCGAGGCGGAGGGGGCTTCGGGGCTGTTGGGCGATGAATCCGACACCACCAGGCGCCGGGAGCTCTTTCGAGTCCCCGTGGTCTTCTTCTTGGCCTTCTTCTCCGACACCACGTGAGGTGCCGGAACCAGCAGCTTGGTTAGATGAGCATCCGCTGGGTCTTCGGGCAAAGGAGGCGGACAGTTGACCTGTCCGGACTTCTTCAGCCAGTCCTGTCAAAGGTAAGGGGGTTTAGATCCCGCATAGAGTTAAACTATGTAAAACAAAATACCCCGAAATGGGAAAAGAAAGCTCACCACACTGGCTTGGCGCTTTGCGCAGAAGCCGCGATCCTCGGTGACAGGAGGGGAGACCTCGGAGCTCTTGAATAGCACCTTCCAGGCATCTTCGTGCTTTGTGTCAAAAAGCCGGGACAGAGTCTGGTGCTGGGCCGGGTCGAACTCCCACAAATTGAAAGCCCGTCATTGACACGGGAGTATCCGGCGAAAGAGCATGACCTGGACCATGGTGACGAGTTTAACCTTCCTGTCGATCAGGTCCTTGATGCAGGTTTGAAGTCCGGTCACTTCTGCCGGATTACCCCACGACAGGCCCGTCTCTTTCCAAGATGTGAGCCGCGTGGGGATGCCAGACCGGAATTCGGGGGCCGCTGCCCATTCAGGGTCACGCGGCTCGGTAATATAGAACCACCCCGATTGCCACCCTTTGATGGTCTCTACGAAGGCACCCTCAAGCCATGTAATGTTGGCTATCTTGCCCACCATGGCGCCTCCGCACTCCGCTTGGCGTCCGCCCACGACCTTCGGATTGGCGCTGAAAATCTTCAGCCATAGGCCAAAGTGGGGCTCGATGCGGAGGAAGGCCTCACACACGACGATAAACGCCGATATGTTGAGGATGAAGTTCGGGGCCAGATTGTGGAAGTCCAGGTCGTAATAGAACATGAGCCCCCGGACGAACGGGTGAAGAGGAAAGCCCAGTCCGCGGAGGAAATGGGGAAGAAATACAAACCTCTCATGGGGCCTAGGGGTGGGGATGAGCTGCCCCTCGTCTAGAAGCCGGTGCGCAATGTCGTTGTGCAGGTATTCGGCTTTCCGCAACCTTTTGATGTGCCCCTCCGTGACGGAGGAGGCCATCCATTTGCCTCCTGCTCCGGACATGGTTGGAGTAGGTCGAGGCGAGATGTGCAGGCTTGGGCGATGGAGCTCGAGTGCGCAGGCAGGGATAAGCAAAGGAGGAAGAAGGCGTAAATGGAAAGGGTAGATCCTTATCCCCTTATATGGGCGGCCGAGCCCCCACCAGCCTAATAAAACTCGCTTATATCCCAAGCGCCGCGGTTAATGACGCGGTTGGGTTACCCACGCCCGTATTGATGAGAATCCCGGAATAAGGGGACACGATCTCTGCTTCGACAAGACGTGCCAAGGAAACCGCCTCGCTAAACACGCTGAGGTGGAACAGTAAAACGATTCGAATAAAGACTTGACTGTGGCGTGATGTCACATTGGGGAATACGTCAGTAGATTAGATTTGTGCGAAATTATTCTCTCTATGGTGGTATGTGGAACTTATTTTTGCAGAGCCGGACACTATCCTTGAGTTCAAACATCTTCTATGAAGTATTCGGAGGAGGAACCCGCCTTGCAATGTCGAAGATAATTTGCGCGCCGGACTCGTCGTCATTGAAGCCTGGTTTAGGGGCTACTGAGGGAGTCCTGGATTAGGGGGTGTCCGGATGGCCGGACTATGACCTTTGGCCGGACTCTCGGACTATGAAGATACAAGATTGAAGACTTCATCCCATGTCCGGATAGGGACTTTCCTTGGCGTGGAAGGCAAGCTTGGCGATACGATATGAAGATCTCCTCCCATTGTAACCAACTTTGTGTAACCCTAGCCCTCTCCGGTGTCTATATAACCCGGAGAGTTTTAGTCCGTAGGACGAACAACAATCATACCATAGGCTAGCTTCTAGGGTTTGGCCTCTCCGATCTCGTGGTAGATCAACTCTTGTAGTACCCATATCATCAATATTAATCAAGCAGGAGTAGGGTTTTACCTCCGCCGAGAGGGCCCGAACCTGGGTAAAAACATCGTGTCCCTTGCCTCCTGTTATCATCCGCCTAGACGCATAGTTTGGGACCCCCTACCCGAGATCTGCCGGTTTTGACACCGACATGGACCGTTTGGACTCACTTGTTTTTGAATCACTTGAGACATGCAAATCATACCACATGGGCAAGATGACTGAAAGCCTCGTTTTCAGTAAAATTGAACAAGAAAGCGACTGGTTGGAAGTAATACATTTTGATGTGTGCAGTCCAATGAGTGCTGAGGCACACAGTGGATATCGTAATGTTCTTACTTCACAGATGATTTGAAAAGATACTGAATATATTTACTTGATGAAACACAAGTCTGAATTATTGAATGGTTCAAGTAATTTCAGAGTGAAGTTGAAGATCATCGTGACAAGAGGATAAAATTCTATGATATGATCATAGAGATGAATATCTGAGTTGCGAGTTTGGTACACAATTGAGACATTGTGGAAATTGTTTCACAACTAACACCGCCTGGAACACCATAGTGTGATGGTGTGTCCGAACATCATAGATGCACCCCATTGGATATGGGGCATACCATGATGTCTCTTATCGGATTACCACTATCGTTCATGGGTTAGGCATTAGAGACAACCACATTCACTTTAAATAGGGCACCACATAATTCCGTTGAGATGACACCGTATGAACTATGGTTTAGAGAACTTAGGCTGTCGTTTCTTGAAAGTTTGGGGCTGCAACGCTTATATGAAAAAAAATCATCCTGATAAGCTCGAACCCAAAGCGGATAAATACATCTTCATAGGACACCCAAAACAGTTGGGTATACCTCCTATTTCAGATCCGGAAGCAAAAGTGATTGTTTCTAGTAACGGGTCCTTTCTCAAGGAAAAGTTTCTCTCGAAAGAATTGAGTGGGAGGATGGTGGAGACTTGATATGGTTATTGAACCGTCACTACAACTAGTGTGTAGCAAGGCACAGAAAGTTGTTCCTGTGGCACCTACACCAATTGAAGTGGAAGCTGATGATAGTGATCATGAAGCCTCGGATCAAGTCACTGCCGAACCTCGTAGGACGAC
The DNA here is from genome assembly GCF_018294505.1 of Triticum aestivum. Taxonomy (NCBI): domain Eukaryota; kingdom Viridiplantae; phylum Streptophyta; class Magnoliopsida; order Poales; family Poaceae; genus Triticum; species Triticum aestivum. Next base: position 527,306,110 of record NC_057813.1, on the reverse strand, counting down.
AAGGACGCGTACTGCTTCAGAGTGGTACGGTAATCCTGTCTTGGAGGTCATGTTGCTAGACAACAATGAACCTGCGAGCTATGGAGAAGCGATGGTGGGCCCGGATTCCAAAAAATGGCTCGAGGCCATAAAATCCGAGAGAAGATCCATGTATAAAACAAAGTGTAGACTTTGGAAGAACTACTTGATAGTCATAAGGCTGTTGGGTACAGATGGATTTTAAAAGGGAAGACAGACAATGATGGTAAGTGTCACCATTAACAAAGCTCGACTTGTCGCTGAGATGTTTTCCGACAAGTTCAAGGAGTTGACTACGATGATACTTTCTCACTCGTAGTGATGCTAAGAGTCTATTAGAATTATATTAGCAGCTACTGCATTATTAATGAAATCTTGCAGATAGGATGTCAAAATATAGTTTCCTCGACGATTTTCTTGAGGAAAGCTTGTATCTGATAGAACCAGAAGGTTTTCACAATCCTAAAAGATGCTAACAAGTATGCAAAGCTCCAGCAATCCTTCTAAGGACTGGAGTAAGCATATTGGAGTTGGAATATACGCTTTGATGAGATGATCGAAGATTTTGGATTTATACAAAGTTTATGAGAAACTTGTATTTCCAAAGAAGTGAGTGGGAGCACTATAGAATTTTTGATGAGTATATGTTGTTGACGCATTGTTGATCAGAAATGATATAGAATTTCTAGAAAGCATATAGGGTATTTGAAAAGGTGTTTTTCAATGGAAAACCTGGATTAAGCTACTTGAACATTGAGCATCAAGATCTATAAGGATAGATCAAAAACGCTCAATAATACTTTCAAATGAATACATACCGTGACAAGATTTTGAAGAAGTTCAAAATAGATCGGCGAAGAAGGAGTTCTTGGCTGTGTTATAAGGTGTGAGTATTGAGTAAGACTCAAGACCTGACCACGGCGGAAAAGAGAGAAAGGACAAAGGTCGTCCCCTATGCTTTAGACGTAGGCTCTACAGTATGCTATGCTGAGTACCGCACCTAAAGTGTGTCTTGCCATGAGTTAGTCAAGGGGTACAAGTGTGATCTAGGAATGGATCACAGGACAGCGGTCAAGGTTATCCTTAGTAGCTAGTGGACTAAGGAATTTTCTCGATTATGGAGGTGGTAAAAGAGTTCGTCGTAAAGGGTTACGCCGATGCAAACTTTGACACTAATCTGGATGACTCTGAGTAGTAGACCGGATTCGTATAGTAGAGCAGTTATTTGGAATATTTCCAAATAGCACGTGGTAGCAGCATCTAGGAGATGAGATAGAGATTTGTAAAGCACACACGGATCTGAAAGATTCAGACCCATTGACTAATAACCTCTCTCACAAGCGAGATATGATCAAACCCCATGGGTGTTGAATTCATTACAATCACATAGTGATGTGAACTAGATTATTGACTCTAGTGCAAGTGGGAGACTGTTGGAAATATGCCCTAGAGGCAATAATAAAATGGTTATTATTGTATTTCCTTGTTCATGATAATTGTCTAGTGTTCATGCTATAATTGTATTAACTGGAAACCGTAATACATGTGTGAATACATAGACCACAACATGTCCCTAGTGAGCCTCTAGTTGACTAGCTCGTTGATCAACAGATGGTCATGGTTTCCTGACCATGGACATTGGATGTCATTGATAACGGGATCACATCATTAGGAGAATGATGTGATGGACGAGACCCAATCCTAAGCATAGCACAAGATCGTGTAGTTCGTTTGCTAAAGCTTTTCTAATGCCAAGTATCATTTCCTTAGACCATGAGATTGTGTAACTCCCTGATATCGTAGGAGTGCTTTGGGTGTACCAAACGTCACAACGTAACTGGGTGGCTATAAAGGTGCACTACGGGTATCTCCAAAAGTGTCTGTTGGGTTGGCACAAATCGAGACTGGGATTTGTCACTCCATATGACGGAGAGGTATCTCTAGGCCCACTCGGTAATGCATCATCATAATGAGCTCAATGTGACTAAGTAGTTAGTCACGGGATCATGCATTATGGAACGAGTAAAGTGACTTGCCGGTAACGAGATTGAACAAGGTATTGGGATACCGACGATCGAATCTCGGGCAAGTAACATACCAATTGACAAAGGGAATTGCATACAGGATTGCTTGAATCCTTGACATCGTGGTTCATCCGATGAGATCATTGTGGAACATGTGGGAGCCAACATGGGTATCCAGATCCCGCTGTTGGTTATTGACCGGAGAACGTCTCGGTCATGTCTGCATGGTTCCCAAACCCGTAGGGTCTACACACTTAAGGTTCAGTGACGCTAGAGTTTTTATGGGAAATAGTATGTGGTTACCGAAGGTTGTTCGGAGTCCCGAATGAGATCCCGGACATGACAAGGAGCTCCAGAATGGTCCGGAGGTGAAGATCGCTATATTGGAAGAAGGGTATTGGAGTCCGGAATTGTTCCGGGGGTACCAGGTGATGACCAGCGTGTCTGAGGGGTTTCGGAGGCCCCGGCAAGCGTTAGGGGGCCTTATGGGCCAAGGGGAGAGGGCACATCAGCCCACTAAGGGGCTGAGCGCCCCTCCCACCCCATCTCACGTAACCGGGAGAGGTGGGGGCGCCACCCCTAGGGCAGCCGCCCCTCCCGGCTTGGGGGCAAGTTTCCTAGGGGGTGGGGGCACCCAAACCCATCTAGGGTTTCCCCTGTGGCCGCTGCCCCTCCCCTAGGGAACCCTAGGGCGCCTCCCCCTCCTCCCTTCCCCCTATATATAGTGAGGGAGAGAGAGGGCAGCCGCACCCTTCCCCTGGCGCAGCCCTCTCCCTCCTCCAACACCTCCTCCTCCTCCGTAGTGCTTGGTGAAGCCCTGCCGGAGAACCACGAGCTCCATTGCCACCATGTTGTCGTGCTACTGGAGTTTTCCCTCAACTTCTCCTCTCCCCTTGCTGGATCAAGAAGGAGGAGACGTCCCCGGGCTATACGTGTGTTGAACGCGGAGGCGCCGTCCGTTCGGCGCTTAGATCGGAATCGACCGCGATCTGAATCACTGCGTGTACGACTCCACCAACCGCGTTCTTGTAACGCTTCCGCATCGCGATCTTCAAGGGTATGAAGATGCACTCCCCTCTCTCTCGTTGCTAGTCTCTCCATAGATTGATCTTGGTGATGCATAAATTTTTTTGAATTATTGCTACGTTCCCCAACAGAAAAAGATAGATGCCATGGAGGAGGACCAAGAAGTTACCTATCGCTTCCAAGCAGGATTCATGATGGGGGAACCTCATCGCTCGGTTATTCCAAATTCGGTTATCCCTTCCATTATTAAATTCCTTTCTTATGAAAACATGAAAAATAGTGTCACTTGTTCTCTAGAAGCTATGCAACATCCTTGGGTAAAGGGAGCTTTAGCCGTTACGGGCAAGCTCCGCAAAGAAATTATGGACCTCAAGCAACAAGTCAATAAGCTCAAGGAGGAGAATTGTATCCTGAGTGGCATCATCGCCAAGAGGATCACGACACCAACTATGAAGAAGGAGACATAATCACATGGGTATGGGCACTCCCCTTGGCAACTGCCAAGCTTGGGGGAGGTGACCCGGTACCGTATCACCATCACACTCCTATCTTTACCATTTTATTTAGTTCGATCCTTTTAGTAGTATCTTGATCTAGTAGATTGAAGTTTTAGTATCAATTAGTTTTGAGTTTTGCTTTGTGATCTCTTTATGTAATCGAGTCCGTGAGCTATCTATAATAAAGATTAGTGTTGAGTCAAGGGCTTTGCTATCTTACCATGATCTTGAGAAAATAAAAAGAATAAAAAGAATAAAAGAGTTCATGTTGATATTATGGATAGTAATGACTTCACACATAGAAAGTATGAGGCATAAAAGTTGTTGAGAGTTGACAAACGTAGTTTTGGTCATCGTTGCAATTAATAGGAAGTAATAAGGAAAGGGAGGTTTTCACATGCAAATATATTATCATGGACATCTTTTATGATTGGGAGCACTCATTAAGTATGACATGCTAAAAGAGTTGATATTGGACAAGGAAGACAACGTAACGGTTTATGTTTTCTCACATCTTAGTTAAAGTATATTGTCATTGATCTTCCCAACATGTTGAGCTTGCCTTTCCACCTCATGCTAGCCAAATTCCTCGCACCAAGTAGAGATACTACTTGTGCTTCCAAATATCCTTATACCCAGTTTTTGCCATGAGAGTCCACCATACCTACCTATGGATTGAGTAAGATCCTTCAAGTAAGTTGTCATGTTGCAAGCAATAAAAATTGCTCTCTGAATATGTATGACTTATTAGTGCGGAGAAAATAAGCTTTATACGATCTTGTTATGGAAGCAATAAAAGCGACGGGCTGCATAATAAAGGTCCATATATAGTGGCAATATAAAGTGATGTTCTTTTGCATTAAGATTTTGTGCATCCAACCCTAAAATCACATGGCAACCTCTTCTTCCCTCTGCGAAGGGCCTATCTTTTACTTTATGTTTTTACTTTATGCTTGGGTCAAGGTGATCTCCACCTTTCCCTTTTTCATTTTATCCTTTGGCAAGCTCCTTGTGTTTGAAAGATCTTGATATATATATCCAGTTGGATGTAAGTTAGCATGAATTATTATTGTTGACATCACCCAAAGGTGAGTATGTTGGGAGGCAACACAATAAGCCCCTATCTTTCTCAGTGTCCGGTTGAGACTCCATAACCACAAGTATTGCGTGAGTATTAGCAATTGTAGAAGACTATATGATAGTTGAGTATGTGGACTTGCTGAAAAGCTCTATTCTTGACTCTTTCTTATGTTATGATAAATTGCAATTGCTTCAATGACTGAGATTTTAGTTTGTTAGTTCCCAATGAAGTTTCTGAACCATACTTGACATTGTGAATTGATCGTTACTTGAGCATAGGAAATCATATGATAAAATCTATTTATATTGCTGTTATGAGAATGATCATGATGCCTTCATGTCCGTATTTTATTTTTATCGACACCTCTATCTCTAAACATGTGGATATATTTTTCGATATCGGCTTCCGCTTGAGGACAAGCGAGGTCTAAGCTTGGGGGAGTTGATATGTCTGTCTTGCATCATGCTTTTATATCGATATTTATTGCATTATGGGTTGTTATTACACATTATGTCTCAATACTTATGGCTATTCTCCCTTATTTTACATGGTTTACCATGAAGAGGGGGGATGCCAGCAGCTAGAATTCTGGCTGGAAAAGGAGCAAATATTGGAAACCTATTCTGAACAGCTCCAAAAGTCCTGAAACTCCACGAAAGCCATTTTTGGATTTAATAAGAATTTTTAAGCGAAGAAAGTACTTGAGGGGGCCCACACCCTGGCCAAGAGGGTGGGGGCGCGCCCACCCCTACTGGGCGCGCCCCCTGTCTCCTGGGCCCCCTGGTGGCCCTTCGGTGCCCATCTTCTGCTATATGAAGGCTTTTACCCTGGAAAAAATCAGAGGCAAGCTTACGGGACGAAACTCCGCCGCCACGAGGCGGAACCTTGACAGAACCAATCTAGAGCTCCGACAGCGCTGTTCTGCCGGGGAAACTTCCCTCCGGGAGGGGGAAATCATCACCATCGTCATCACCAATGATCCTCTCATCGGGAGGGGGTCAATCTCCATCAACATCTTCACCAGCACCATCTCCTCTCAAACCCTAGTTCATCTCTTGTATCCAATCTTGTATCTAAAACCACAAATTGGTACCTGTGGGTTGCTAGTAGTGTTGATTACTCCTTGTAGTTGATGCTAATTGGTTTACTTGGTGGAAGATCATATGTTCAGATCCTTAATGCATATTATTACTCCTCTGATTATGAACATGAATATGCTTTGTGAGTAGTTACATTTGTTCCTGAGGACATGGGTGAAGTCTTGCTATTAGTAGTCATGTGAATTTGGTATTCGTTCGATATTTTGATGAGATGTATGTTGTCTTTTCCTCTAGTGGTGTCATGTGAACGTCGACTACATGACACTTCACCATTACTTGGGCCTAGAGGAAGTCATTGGGAAGTAATAGCTAGATGATGGGTTGCTAGAGTGACAGAAGCTTAAACCCTAGTTTATGTGTTGCTTCGTAAGGGGCTGATTTGGATCCATATGTTTAATGTTGTGGTTAGGTTTACCTTAATACTTCTTTTGTAGTTGTGGATGCTTGCAATAGGGGTTAATCATAAGTGGGATGCTTGTCCAAGTAAGGGCAGTACCCAATCACCGGTCTACCCACATATCAAATTATCAAAATACCGAACGCGAATCATATGAGCGTGATGAAAACTAGCTTGACAATAATTCCCATGTGTCCTCGGGAGCTCTTTTCTCATTATAAGAAATTGTCCAGGCTTGTCCTTTGCTACAAAAAGGATTGGGCCACCTTGCTACACTTTATTTACTTTCATTGCTTGTTACTCGTTACAATTTATCTTATCACAAAACTATCTGTTACCTACAATTTCAATGCTTGCAGAGAAAACCTTACTGAAAACTACTTGTCATTTCCTTTTGCTCCTCGTTGGGTTCGACACTCTTACTTATCGAAAGGACTACGATAGATCCCCTACACTTGTGGGTCATCACCTCGCCGAGAAGATCGGTGAGGCAGCTCGCTGCACAGGTGTCATCGATGCCATGCAGCACGTCGAGGCAAGCGCCATCGGGTGTGCCAGGCTGGCTACGCTCGCTGGGGAGGAAGAGGGTTCCTGTCCAGAGCAGGTCTCTGGACGATGGTGCACCTGGCCCCATGGTGGGCGCCAAATGTCGGGTGGTAGGTGCGACATATGCCAATGGGTGGCTTATCATTGTGGGAGCCAGTAAGACATCGCCGGTGCCTGGAAACGGGATAAGGCGAAGACATGCACGCCGGTGAATCTTACCTAGGTTTGGGGCTCTCCTAGGAGATAACACCCTTAGTCCTGCTCTATGGGGTCTCTGCATGATCACTAGACCAACACAAGTGGCTACAAGTGGCTCCTTGAGTTGTTTTGCTTAGAGGTGGAAGAAGGGCAAGGATAGCTCTCCTCCTCTCTCTATGTGGTGTCTAAAACTTCAAGAGATCAACCCTTTGCATGGGTGTCCTGGGGGGTTTATATAGGCCTACCCCCCAGGGGTACAATGGTAATTCGGCTGGAGGTGGGTCCAGAACGTCACTGTCTGTAGTCGACGGCTTCTCCGCCGGCCGCTGGGGCTCGCCGACTGGTGGGTCCCGCCGGCTGCCGGCCTCTTGGCCGACAGGCTGAGCCCACCGCCTGGGGGTCTTGTCGGCTGCTGATTACTATAGCCTTGCTCTTGGTGACGATAGCTTTGTGGGGGTAAGCATGGCTATAGTGTCGTCGCCTGGCGGGCATTCACTATAGCCTTACCCCATCTTGTTCGCTTAATGGCGCACAAACTTCCAGGGCAGGCGTAGGCCGACTGCTGGGTGCTAACCTCCCCCCTGGCCAACTGGCCAAGCCTGGCCGCCTTCTGGTATCTCTCTGGCAGGAGGGGCCCGCCGCCTGTGGGCTGTACTGGCAGCCTGTCGTGGGTGATGTCATGGTCAACATGGCAACAGTGTCGCGCCGGACGAGGGATGGCCGCCCCATACGGTGCACTGTGGCCACGCTTGCTCCGGGATTCGGGGGTGGCAGGCTTTACTGTAGCCATGCCCCATCTCATCGCTGTTATGTGGGTGCAAACTTCAAGGGTGTGAGCCAGGCCGACTGCTAGGAGTCGGCCCTTTGGTGGCCGGCTACTAGGAGTTGGCCCTCTTCAAGAGGATTCTCAGAGCCTTGCCGCCTTCCAGCAGCCGGCCTGTGGGACAGCCGGCCAGGAGAAGGCAGCCCTGCGTCTTGGATGGTTGAGGGCCCAGTCGGCCCGATATTTTTTGAAGAGCCAGGGGGAGCCGATTAGGCTACCCGTGGTCATTTACTCCGACATGCACCCCAGAACAGTTGTTGCAAGAAGTGGCTTGTGAAGACCGGGTCTCTATCTGAAACGATTGAACCCGGCAGGCCATGGATTTTGTAAACCTGATGTAGGTACAGTTGGGCTACTGATGCAGCAGTGTACGGATGCGCGAGAGGCAGGAAGTATGCGAACTTGGTGCGCTTGTTGATGATGACTAGCAGACAGTTGAATTTGCTGGACTGGTGGAGGCCATCCACAAAATCCATGGAAATCATGTCCCACGACTGATTTGGGATCAGGAGTGGCATGAGCCAACCTGGAGATGAGACACGGTCAGGCTTGGCTTGTTGACACACTTGATAGCACCGCACATACTGCAGGATTTGTGTTTTCATCTTAGGCCGAGCGAACAGTCGTCGGATGCGCTTGTAGGTCACTGGGAATCCTGAGTGTCTGTCAAGGGCGCTGTCATGGAAAGCTGTGATGATCCTTTGCTGAATTTGTGTGCTCCCCCCAACCATGTTCTGCCGCGGAAACGAGTGATGCCCAGTTGAAGAGAGAATCGCTTCTTTGGGTCCTCCTTGATAGCAAGTTGTTCCAGAAGTCGCATGGCCTGGGATTGTTGTTGTAGCTATTGATCACGTCATCCAACCAAGTTGGTAGGCAAGAAGTAATTGCAACTAGTGTATCAGTTGGGTTGGCTCTTGACAAGGTGTCTGCACCCACATTCTTGATGCCCTTCTTGTAACGGATGTGGTAGCGCAAGCCGAGGAGCTTGGTGAATGCCTTCTGTTGCCAGGGAGTTGTTAGGCGTTTCTCCTCCAAGTAAACCAAGCTCTTCTGATCAGTGATGATGTCAAATTCTGCATGTTGTAGGTACGGGCGCCGCTGATCGACGGCTACAATGATAGCCAAGTACTCCATATCATAAGTGGATAGTCCTTGGTAGCAAGGAATGAGTGCCTTGCTCATGAACGCAATTGGATGCCCTTGTTGTTGTAGGATGGCCCCTATGTCGTGGTCGCTTGTGTCAATCTCGAATACGGTTGCTGAAAGTTGGGCAATGTGAGGACAGGAGCTGAGACTAGATGTTGCTTGAGTACTTGGAATGCGGTATCTGTGGTAGATGTCCAAAGGAATGGAACCCCCTTCTTGAGCAGATTGAACAATGGTCGAGCTATGACCCCGAAGTTTCTGATGAAACGACGGTAATACCCTGCAAGCCCTGATACGTCTCCAACGTATCTATAATTTTTGATTGCTCCATGCTACTTTATCTACTGTTTTGGACTATATTGGGCTTTATTTTCCACTTTTATATTATTTTTGGGACTAACCTATTAACCGGAGGCCTAGCCCAGAATTGCTGTTTTTGCCTATTTTAGTGTTTCGGAGAAACGGAATATCAAACGGAGTCCAAATGGAATGAAACCTTCGGAAACGTGATTTTCTCACCGAACGCGATCCAGGAGACTTGGACCCTGCTCCAAGAAGTAACAGAGGCGGTCACAAGGGTGGGGGGCGCCCCCCCCCCCTCCTAGGGCGCGCCCCCCTGCCTCGTGGCCCCCATGTTGCTCCACCGACGTACTCCTTCCTCCTATATATACCTACGTACCCCCAAATGATCAGAACAGGAGCCAAAAAACTAATTCCACCGTCGCAACTTCCTATATCCACGAGATCCCATCTTGGGGCCTATT